>NC_050468.1:15612354-15912354 GCF_013373865.1 Monomorium pharaonis
AGTATTCGCATCCGTGTGGACTGTGATGCGGAATAACTCGGATGCGTTTCCAACGTGTGCACGCAATCGGGTTATAATCGGCTAATCAATAGATGTAGATTCATGTAATATACGTATACAATTATTTAATTAGACTTAATTTATTTTATTAACAAAATTTTATTTTAATATATTGTTATAAGATTCAAATCGCGCGCGCGGATCCCATTTAAATTTAATTTCTGAAGAAAAAAAAGAATTTCTAGGAAGAATGGTAACTGTGTAATTGGACTTATAAATTGTTATCACATAGGTAAATTAACAAAAATTGGATGGTATTATCAGGTTCGATCAAATTAAATAAATTTGATCGAACATTGTGTGGGGAAAAATTCTCTGTACTTTCGGTAGCACGATAAAACAGTATAATTGAAAAATCAAAGTATTAAAAATTTTTAGAAACCAAATAAGACATTTGTGGAAAAATTTAAAAAATTTTGAAAAATTGTATTAATAGGAAAAAAATAAAAAATCTTGTGAAATAGCTATGTATTTATAGTATGTACACAAAGGCCTTTTAGAGAACTTTGAAAAGATTCAACCTGTGAACCTGTTTATTTTGTTTTATATGTATATACTATATATTTGCATATATATATAAAATAGATCACTTGATGTGTTTGCACATTTATTAAATAATCAAAAATTTATAAATAAAAGATAATCGATGGTATTGGTAAATAGAGGCAGACTCAGAATGTAGCTTAGAAGCTCTTTATTCTCTTTTTGTCATGCTACCAAGGATTCCCGTTTGCGTTTTTGTCTTGAAACCGCACGATATGAATTTCCTTGATATTTTATGCCTCGACGCAAGAATGCGTCGCGCGCTATCCCAAGTTCTCCTCACCTCGTTTTCTGAAACTGGTGCAAAATCGGCTTGAAGGTGCGTGCTTAAACACCTGCCGCCATCGCAGCCCGAACCGCGCATCTTCTGCATGACGAGCGACTCGCGAAACACGACCTTCGTCATCGAGTGCTGCAACAAAGAGGATTTTTGCAATCGGGATCTCAAACCTCTGCTACATCCTAGCAACAATGAAGGTATAGTCTCCAAACAGACCTGGAAGTTACGAAAACTCTGTAGGTGGCACGGGCTTTAGCAACAACTCTCCTTTCTTACTTACTTATTTTCTTTCTTTTTTCTCTGTATATCTCTATTTCTGCAACATGACTTGTAAAGTATATTCTTGCTGTATCAAATTTAGACATTTGGTTGTTTTTTGTTGTTGATTGCAAAACGAATTTTAGAACAGCACATTACTGGAGAGTACGACGTTTAATAATTAATTGTTTAATTGCACGATTATTTAATATTTATAATATTAAATTATGAATATTGTACGACAATACACAGCCTATATATGTAGAAAATCCTAAAAAATAAGATATTTTTATTTACAGATCACTACATCTACAGATCACTATATCTAAATTAAGATTAATAAGAATAGAAGCAAAATACGCAATTGTGTTACATGGTACAAAGAAACTGTAACCAAGTTTGAAGCTAGTTTGATCTATCCCACGCAACTACTTAAAGCGTTAAAGGGGCAGCTCTATTCGTAGTTACTTTCTAGTAATACTTACTTTCGAAGTATTAACTTTATGTTTTTATATATACATTATTTATATTATATAAGTTGATACATTAAATTAATTTTATTATATTAATTTTTTGCATATAATTGACGCAAATCAGTTTTGTGTTTGTTAATTGCTGTAAAGTCTTCAATAAGCTCTTAAATGAGACATAAACTTTTTGCTCATTTAATATAATTGAACTGAAAACATGTATCTCATGTAAATACTCACTCCTATTTTTAAAGTAAACATTTTTTGCATAGTGTTTCACACGATTATATTTTTTTACAATTGAATACATCTAATTTAATCGTTTGCGGGATCAAAGAAACAATATTACTATTATACATATGTTAATTTGTTTTTAGCAGAAGGAAATATTTCTTATTCTACTTTTTTAAATAAACGCACCGTATTATTAGCAAGTTTAAATTTTTTATTATATAAACATTTAATTTAAAATATTTGGTGAAAAGTTATTATAAAAAGATTTGTGTGAAATCTTATAAAGTCACTTTTACTGTTCGATGAAGCAGAAACGTTCAAGCAACTTTTGGTACATATTTACGTAGCTAAAGAGAATTAGCCAGGCCACGGTTACTTTTTTAAGATCGGAAATATTACGTCATGATCTCTGGCAGTGTATATATCTTCTCTTTCGCGTATTATTATCTCGAACTCACTCTGACACGCTCTCTGTCGTGCTCGCGCTGTTATCTATGCATATACATATATAAAATGTATCAAAATCACTTAATATTTCGAGAACAGATTATTTTAATTGTCGATTTCTTTAAATAAAAGCATAAATAGAAAATGAATACATTTTCTAACATTAAATATTCTTTCTATTAAGATTTTCACACTTCTTTGATTTTTCGTAAAAAAAGAATCACTTTTTTAATCTGTACTTTTGACAATTTTATTTTTTTTAATTTCCTGTGCTTTTAATTGCCTATGAGTTAAAAAATATTTTTTTTATGATAAAGAAATAAAGGATTACTTTAAAGATGATTAAAAAACTTTTTTCCTAAAATATTAATTAATGATTTTGATTCATTACGTAGTTTTTATATTTGCATAAAGCTATGTGCGCTATACTGTGCAAAGAATAGAAAGCTTCTGAAGCGCTGCTATGCTAAACGTATACGCGACGCACTTTGCGTATTCGCAGATGAGCTTTCCGCTCTTTTTTGCTGTTTATTATGTTTAATAAGATGCCGAATACTTGATATTACGATTTTTTGAACTATAATAATGTATTGTGAAGTTTTATTTATTGCTAAATTATTATAAAAGATAAAACGAAATTGGACATTTAATTAAATAAGTATCAAAGTAAATTATAACGTATTACATTAAGATTGTAATATTAGTTACATTTATTTCGTAGATATTGTATTGTTTTAGATTTTTTATATATGTTATATTTTTGTTCCTACTGTTGTAAATATAAATACGTGAGTTAATTTCATTGTAACAAATGCTACATCTTGTTTTACATGCGCAGTAAGAAGTGGTACAGATAAGCGTGATCAATAAGTCTAGCATTTCATTACTTTTCATTACTTCTTCAGTCTTTTCGTTCTTCCTGAGCAGCACACACCCATATTATTTACATTAATGATTTATAAACCGTAAAATTCTCGAAATAGATTTTGAAATTAAGTCAGCGTTGAAATTAGTATAAAATAAGTAGCATCTGTAGGAAAAAAATAAACAAGATAATAAATTTGGATAAGATAATACTTGATAATATTGTGAGACGCTATTGTGACGTTCGACCGAGATGTTTTGCCACCTTCGGAGCTTGTAGTCGCTTCAAGGCGATCTTCTCCTGTATTTTTTTTTTCTTACAAGTCGTACGCCGGAAATCCTCCTGAGTGAACTCGGAAAGGGCCGGTAGCATGTTGTAGCCCTCTTCTCTGCACTCTTTAACGACAATACTGTTCTATCGTAACTTCGATAGCGTGACCCGCGCGATAAAAGGGTGGCTTTTGTAAATATCTTTCCCGCCTCCTGTAGTAACCTTCAGATTTTCTCCAAGACTTACAGTTCTCTTTATTAATTTTACAAGAATGTATTATATATATTTTAATGACTTGGTCTTGCATTGTTAAAAAAAATGCACAGGAACAGAAATAATTGTTTTTCATAGTTTCTTAGCGTTGAATATAATCCCATTTATACTAATTGCTTTATACGCCACAATTTTGAGAAATTTATAGTTAAAATTGCAAAAAAGAAAAGTTTTAATGTATTTTGAAATATTATAACTACAATATGTAATATGTTAAAGAAGTTTTGTTAAAATCAAAATTAAAAATATATTGTTACTATTTTTAATTCTTAAAAGAAATTGAAAAGACGTATGGTTAAAAAAATATCATAGTTATAAGTGTGCTATTATAATAAGTGTATTAAATTAATTTTCTTTTATTAATCTTTATAATTACAAATGTTCCAAATTTTGATGCGATAAAACAATTTGATAATTGAAAATATAGTATCACAAACAACGAGAAACGATTATCTTTGTTCTTGAAGAAAATTATTTTCTTATTGAATAGTGTTATTATGTAGAGAAATATTTAGTTTGGCATAAGATATTCAATTTTTGTGTCAAACATTACATTTTTTATCTTATAGATTTATTTTTAAAATAATTTAATTAAGATATATGTTAAAATTAATTTATTTTTTGCACTTTATACCAAGTTCTTTTTAATTTCTAAAATATAATTTATTTCAAGAACTTAATTTTTTCAGATTGTGATGGTTAAATAAAATTGACATACTGTTACTTTCTCTTTCGCATGCCTTTTGATTTGATGTATTTATTATTTTTTTACAATGTTGAGTACATTTATGAAATTTGAAAAATATCTATAGATGATATTTTTCCTTGTTTATGTATAATGAAATAAAACTTCTTGTATTATATATCGATGTTTTTATGGATTCTGATTAATATATAGTATGTTGTAAGATTTGCATCAAACTTCAAAATTTTTTAATAAATTTTAGTATTTTAATTTATTTATCATTCCATTCTACTCTTTTAGCAAGTTTTACTCGTTAAAATTTTGTTAGTTTATTTTAAGTTAACTTTATTTACATAAAAATATTTAATTAAAAACATCTTGTTAGAAGATTTAGAAATTGATAAGTAAGAGTAGCAAAAAAAAGTATTTAATTGGTAACTTTGTAGTAAAAAAAAAATGTATAATAGAACTTTGATGCAAAAGTTACAAAATATTTATTTAATATCTAGTCTACACATGTATGTTATTGAGAAAAATGTAATCAGTTCTTAATGTTTCTTGAGGTTTTAAATATTTATTTTGTAATAAAATACTTTATTGTCATTATTTTATTAAAATTTTTTTTTCAAAATTATGATTGTTTCTTATCATGCTTGTACGAATCTTAATTTTTTCTCTTTTTTAGACATGTGTATATTTTTTTATAGATTTGGTTGCATCGACAGCTTTGGTCAATTAATTTCTTGATTAATGCTTATTTTTTACACACATACACACATATAAGTTATTACTTTTAATTTTTACATAGTTATGGCTCTAAATTACAATTTTAGTTATAATTTAAACAGAAAAGAAAATTGATTAATCAAAGTTAGTCGATACAATCATATAAATGTATGCAAATTATCTTTCTGTAGCTTATTAAACTCTGCGTCGTAGCATACTGAGCCAATTAAAATGCTGTCATTAGCATCTCCCTTTATTCTTTTTTATCTCATTCTTTCTATCCCATCAATAATACTATCCCATCAAAACCTTATTCCAGTTATTCGCTAATACTCTATTTACAATTTTCATAGACATATTACATCATTTTACAGTTTACGACAACTGTGGAGTTTTTCCACTTTTTCATGGCGATATAAACGCCCTAGTCTGGTCCGCGGTAGTACTCGTATGTAAATTATTTTCCCAGGTGTTACAATAAGATGAACTTCTTTCCGGACACCGAATACTCTGTCTGGTGCACCACAAACAGTACGCTGCGCGGTCTAGATGGCATCGAATTCGTGGTTGCCTGTTGCGATCATTCTGACTACTGCAATCGCGATCTAAGGCCTTCTTTTCCTACTTACGAGTCGAGAGGTCGGTCGTATTCTCGCTTTACGAACCACCTCGGAGGAGGTACAATAACTTGCAGTTAAGACTGCTGCTGTTATATTCCTCGCCACCAAGGTTGCTCTGGGCGCGAAGTTATTTCTCCGTTGAACGAGATACTAGTGAAAACGAACCAATTAATAAATTCGAAGGTTTCAATGACGGAAATGCTGAAGATAATGTTCATTTAGACTAGAAATAAATTCTTTACAAAAGATTGAAAGAAAATTTAAAAATTTATGTAATTTGAGTAAAAGGTTTGTAGTAATTATATGAATAATGTTCATTATGATTTAACAATTATTTACATGTTGCGGATATCGCATTTGGTCTGCTACCGCGCGGATTCGATCTTGGCCAAAATCAGAAATTATGTTTGTTGTCATACGCTCGTTCTCCTCTTAATTGGAATGGCAGGCAGTCAAGAGCATTCTATGTCCATAGCTCTCTCTATCTTAGCCGTTCGGAGATGGCGTTAAATTGTAGGTTCTGTATGTATGTTGTGTATATGCGCATTACGAAGCATACGCAAGAGAGAAAGAACAAGCTTTGCTAAACTTATTACACGAGGAAGAAGAAGAATTGTTTACATAATTATAGATTGTAGAAATAATTGAAATATATTTATTAATGAAGTTATTGTCTTTTTGACTTTCTAATATAATCTCTTAAATAGCTTGGTTTTATAATAATATCTTAAGAATTCTAGTATATTAGAACATGACTTTCTTAAATTATTGCCATCAAATCAATGATATCAGCAACATAGAAGTATTTAGATATTTAGTAATAAATAATTTAATAGGTGGCTAATAGTATATGGTTATGATTTGTTGCGATTTGTTTTCTAAAGACTATTTTAATCGACTGAGTTTAAATGTTGTGTACCTAAAAAAATATTTTTTAAAAACAGCTGTCTTGTTAATACTTTAAAATTTTGTGACATAAACTTTATGTATTTTAAAAATATTAAGAAAATTTAGATCATGATTTTTTTTAATTTGGATTTACTTATTAGCTTATTTATTATTGTTTTTTATTTTATTTTTTAAATATTTAAATGTTGTGTGTGTGTGTGTGTGTTAACATTTCTGAATGTAAATTATTTCTGCTTTAAATAGAATTTTAATTCAAAAATTTTATTGACTGTCTTTACATTTTTTACTATTATTTTTTTATTGTAACTATTAAGATTTCTATTATTTTAAATTTCTATTTTTATACAATTATTAACGCTTACTAAATTTTTAAAATAATAAATAATTTGTATCGTTTATTTTATAATATAATGTTTATCAAGACAAAGCAAATTATGGTTGACTGCATTTTTTGTCTTGTCCGTCCTGAATGGATCAGCCGTCCGTGATATGATGTGAGCGATAGGTTTTGCTTTTGTAATCATTGAGTTGCAACAAGATGATTTGCACAGATAGTTAACAGCAGCTATCACATGTAATTACGCCAGACAGTTTAAAATAAAAGAATTAAATATTTTATTGATTGAATTCTGAGCATTTTGTTATTAAGAACATAAACATATATTTATTTAGAGAAAAAAATTGAAGTTATAGCGATGTCTTATTGAAATCGAATAAGTCTATAATATATCAACTTTCTAACAATTCTTATTTGTTATATTATTATCTATTTCTTTGTCTTATAATGATTTGATAACTTTTGAGTGCGTTGTTACAACAACAACTTATATAACAACTTACGCAAATTTTTACGTGCTCAGCAATGCAACCAGACGCGGAAAAGATGTGAGAAAAGAAAATATAAATTTATGTAAGTCATTGAATCCTGACAAATAATGCAATCTGCAAAATTTTGTTAGGCTTTAATTTTATGCCTGTAGTACTTAAGAGCAATGGCGGATTTATATGTTTGGAGTTTTAAATCTACTGTGTTTATTATTTTTCACATGTATTTTTTTTACATAATATATAATTAAAAAATGAGATTTTTATTATGTTTGTCTTGTTTTATTGCTTTCATAAATTTCTAATTTAAAATGTATGTAATTTTTTTGTATCACAAAAGTCCGTCATTGTTTCGCGACGCTTCAGCTGTTCGTTTCGCGAATCGTGAATCAACGGGAAAAGGACTTTTCCGATGGCAACCTTGGTAAGGCACGCGTACAACAGTGATGAGAAAAGCGGGGTATCGATTATCGATTTTCTGCTTTTGTGAATTGTCTGGGTGCGCACTTTTCACACCACTCTCTTCTGTATTCCCTACATGTTTCATGTTCTCGCGTCATTTATCTTGCTTGTGCCAAGCTGACAAGACAAGGAACAGACAGAATGGCTGCCATCAACCGACAGTTCTCTCTATCCTGATCCGCGTTCATCGTGTTTTTTTGCTTTTGGACGACTTTTTATCAAATAAAAATCGATATTTTGTTATTGTTACAAAATGGCGCTGTTTCGTTACATAATGTGAGATGTATATGAAATACACATTATCTTTAGACTGTTTAAAAAGATTATGTAAGCGTATATAACGTAATATTACAAAATTTATAATATGACATTTATTTTTATTTATTGTATTTAACTTTTAATGTGCTATCGTCAAATAAAAATAATTGTTTAATAATTTTAAACTCAAATAATTTTAAACTCAAAGTTTAAACTCAATTAATTCTTAACTTTTAATTTAAAGTTTTTATTATACATAGAAAACAATGAATTTTTGATAATAAAGTGAAAAATTACTTTTTATTAAATTTTAAATGTACTTCGACGTCTTTCTATTAGATTTACATATCGTTATTTTTTTATTCATACATCTTCTGTTTGTAATAAAGAAGGGATGCAGATAACGTACGTTCTGTGTACGTTACGCGTGTAAGATAAGATATATATATGTATATATATATATCAGTGAGTTTTGCAACGCGGAGGAAATTTGATAAAAAACTGAGGAGTCTATCGTCCCCACAGTCTATCATTTCATATATAACTGAGAGTATGTTAACCCTAGAATACACAAAACCGTTTCCGGTTTCGTATTAACACATCTCTGTAATTTTTTTAAACTTATGTGTTTTAAATAAGATATGAAATTGTGTGTATAGATATGACATGTAATTTTTGTTGAAAGATTTAAATATATTATAAGAATAACGAGTAAAGTTACTCTATAAGATTAAATAAATTTGATAACATACTCGCTACAAATAATTGATAATTTTATGAAATAATAACAACCAGACTATCAAATTTAGATTACTTATATAATTTTATAGTTTAATTGGTTTGATATTTTCTTAAAATTAATTTTTGCAGAATCAAAAAATTTAATTAAAAGAATATTCTATTTCATGTAAAGTTATATTTAATTGATTGTATTAAAATTTCTGAAATGTTAAAAACTCATAACAATGTGAAAAATGAATATTTATTGTTACTTTTAGAAATAATTAATTAATTTATTTATTCTTACAAAAAATAGAATTATTAATAATTTTAAACTGATAAATGTTTACAACAAGACAAAAGTGATACGATATTACAAAAAATATGTAGTACTGGTTGACATTACTGAGATTGCAATTTGATGTGTTATGTAAGAAATAAGATTTGTTTTTCTATATCTTATCTCAATATATTTAAAGCTCAGTGGATTTAATATACATTTATGTTATGTAAATCACAATTTTATGTAATAATAAGTAAGAGTAATTATAAACTTGACTTGTAGCAATAAAATTATTCAACACGCACAACTAACAGTAATAGGTGGACTATTTATTTGTCTGCATTATTTAATTTTTAATTTAAATAATTAGCGATTTGATAGAAATGTAGGACTGTGGAAAATATTCGAATAGCTACATGTTAGTAGATTTTTTGAATTTGAAATATTATAGAAGCGGAAGACGTTGAAGGCGAGGGTACAATGCCAAACGCGAATGGAATAGCTACATCTCGGGAATATATAAAGTAACGAGGCATGCACTACACGATTTGAACAAAAGGATGACTAAAAGTGATATTCATTGATTACAAGTGCTCCAATAAATCCGCGAGGACGGCCAGTTATCGGTGGATACCTTCGCAACAACTATTTGACATTAGTCTGAGATACGTGCATTTATGGAATTTGACATTTACGTGGCAGTTTAATCACCCTGACCAGGATGCATCACGCCAAAGATATTTTTGCATTAAACCATCGATTACAACGTTGTCAATATTGAAATGTATCGCATCATTAATTTTGCCATATTTGACATTCTCGACTCTATTTCATTAAGGAATATTTTTCAATAAAATAAGTTGAATAAAGATTAATTATAAATGTAGATAAAAGAAGCATTTCAGATAACAAATTTTCTTGTTATTTTCTTGTTGTAAACAAATGTTTAACTTATATAAAAAGAGTTACATTGTTATATAATCTTTTACAAAATATTGGTAAGAAATTGTTTTATATAAAAAAATAAAACATGTTAAAAACTGATGTTTTAAAAAAGGAAAATTTATTAATTAAAACGTTTAGTTCTTGCAATATGAAAAATATTAATATTACAATGTTATATCTGTCGATAACAAGCAAAAATATTATGTGACGAAACAGAAGCCTTTAAACATTAATTATAGTTTAAGTGACGTATTTTTACGAACACTAGTTTTTTATTAATGTTAGCAAGGTGCATATCTCCCTATTACCTTTTATTGTTATTGGGAAAGATTTATCACTGATTGTGCGATCATTCATCAGTGAATCGTTTATCTCCGTGTTGCCTGTCATCTCATGGAAATTTTTACGGGGATTAATATCTAATTATATCGTGATTTGTCCTATTCGTCCCTATGCATAACTCGTGATAACCTTTCCAATTGAATTTCGCGGTTGTTTGAGTCCATGATGGGTATAATTGTTTATTTTTATGTATATTTAATTTTATAAAAATTCTCTTTTACAAATACTTACATCTGCAAAGCAATATTGCGATATGCCTATCATAATGATTTTAATTTTAGAAAGAGATTAATCTGTAGCAATTATTAAAAAATTATTTAAGTTTATGATTACATATTGTAATTAAGATTGTAAAGGTAATATTTGATTGTTAAAAATTTTTGCAATTTTTGAATGCATTACGTTAAATATTTTTATATAAAAGTTATATTATATTATATAAGTATAAATATGAAAATTAAAACATTTTTGTATGTTTATTAATATATTTTATCATAAATTAGTTCCTTTTTTGGGAAGCTGTACGCGATTTACTTTGTTGCAAAGATTAAATTATTATCGAACTAACATGAGCTGAGAGAAGCAAATTCTGTTTAATAAATAATTTTTGTTTAGCAGCTTAAAATTTTAATCGGCTATTTTAGACTTGCTTAATTTAATATTTTTAATATTTGTGTGATGAATTTGATTAATAATTGATTAATAGCATTCGTGTGATTTGAAAGAATATATCTTGATGTTCTTCAGAAGGGTTACTCGCAGGTAAGTCAAATTATGTACTTAACGTACTGCAGGTGTCTCGATAAGATACGTTAGTAAAACATATCTATCTATAATACAACCACGATATGAGCTTATATTGCATATCACAGAAAAAGAATTACCTCGGACTTAACATTAGAACATTTTGTAGTCATGGATTCAATAATAGAAGCATTATATGTGTAAATAAAAGATAAAAACTACGACGAATGACTGTCTTTGTTCAAGGTTTATATCATTAATATCTGTCAAAAGAATAAAAGTATAAAACTTAAGACTGTTTTGCAAATCTTTGGTTTGTATAGCTTGATTTAAGCGTTCTAATGTTAAAATCCATACAAAACTTAAATTAAAAATTAATAATAAAGTTATATATAAGAACAATATTAAGGATAATTAAAATTAATAATTAAAATATAATAATCGAGGCGCAGTTGTACGTTGATGCATCATCCAACTTTTAAAAAGGTCCTTAGGACATCTTTCAGTCCCGTGACTTGTCAAAAGTTCAGCCATGAATGAGACTATTGATCATTAAAATAATCAGCATAAAAACTGCCTAAAATCCTGTCCATATTGCATTAAATCTTTCTTGAATGTGTTTGGTTAATTGCTGTTAATACTGAAATCGCTTTGCTTTAGCTATTTTGTTAACACTTTTTATATATATGTCTGCACACGTTTTCGCTTTTTCCTTTTATTGTTATCGCTTAATAATGCACAATATTGATTGTAATCAACTCATATACTCTTGTGAAATATTTTATTTCCAAGCTCAGAGATATTCAACCTTCCTCTTACATGGATATAAATATAAATTTTAAAAAATTTGTTGGAATTTATAAAACAATTTTACTTGATTGTTATCTGAATACAAATGATTATTAAATAATTATAGAAATAAGTAATGTGTGGAGACGTACAAGTTTCTTTGCCTTATTACGTAATAGAATTACATTTGTGAGAATTTTTTGCATTTATGTAATTTGTTTTAAACTTTGAGACAATATCTGCGGCACTTATCCGGAAATGGGTTGAATATCTCTAGTATGATAACGTGCACCTTACGGCGTTATCAAGGTCGAAATTAGCGTTTCTCCGTCGGTGCTTTATACGTGCGAATAATAACCGAATATATCTTGCCGAAAGTATCGTCGAGTGGTGACGACGCAACATGGGTTACCTGGAAAATGGCCTTGACGATAGCAGTACCAATATGCGCGATCTGTGTGGTCGTAATGGCAATCTATCACATACACATGACCAAAAAGAGGCCGGCTAGGCACTTTCCGGATGACTCGCTGGAGGCTCCGGATCGGCCAATTCTGGGCGGCGTTACTATCAGGGACATGCTGGAGATGACTACGAGTGGCAGCGGCTCAGGTAGGTCAAATTAAATTAAAGTTTGTTATACAAAACCGTAGGACTGTACAGAATAATAAAATATAAATTTGTAACTTTTATGAAAAATTTTTGATAGAAATGTTCTTACGAAAATATCAGCTATTTATAATTATGAATATATATTTATTAATAATTATTTACGACATAACCATAAGTGCAAAATTAAGTTATAATATTATTAATGTATATTAATATGTTAATAGGAATAATATAGATGGATTTCAATTGTATGTATATGTGTAATTCTTGACATTTTTTATTACAGCAAATGTGTATAGCAGTTTTCATATAGCAATTTGTTTCATGTAAAACGTTAGTTTTATAAAAATTTTATATGATCTTAAAAAAGTTATTAAAGTTTTTTTTAATATACAAATATATCGATAATTTAATGAAATATAACACATATACATACATATACATATATTCATTTCTCAGTTCTTAGTCTATATATACACAAAAAAATATTCTTGTGTTCTAATTTAATTGAAACAAATAATATTAAAAATAAACTTTTCTATACACATAAAAAATTTATAGAAACTCACAAAATTAAGAACTCAACAATTTAAAAAATAACAACTATAAAAATGTGAGTTAACGCCGTAGTTGCGAATATTCCAAAAAAACGGAATTTTTATATGTAATTTGAAAAGCAATGAACTTTTGTAAGATATTTTTACAAATTATATTTATTATGCACTAATTATCGCGTTAACTTACACATCTCTTCGCTTTTTTATGATATATTTAAAAAAATATATACTTGTTTACAATTTTATATGTAGTTTTAGAAAGAGTATGAATTGTTCTTTTTTATTATGTTAATAAAATTATATGAATTTTATTATGAATTTTTTGAACATTTGTGATAAGTATATTTAAAAACAATTATTAAGAAAATATTTTTTGTTAAAGATAATAAAAAATAAAAAAATTAAAGATAAGTTGCTTACTAAAAAATTAAGTAATCGGTATTTAGTTTAGAATTAATTAATGTTTTTTTGTGTGTACAATTAATATGTGTAAAAGTGTGGATGAATCATGACATTAAAATTTAATTATTTAGCTCACTATAATTCAAATTGCTAAATTAATACATAATTCAACAAATATTTGCTTGCTAATATATTTCTTTATAAAAACATGTATTTTTGTACACATACGTTAATCTATTCTCTTGCTCAGCTCAGTTAGTACTCGAACACGTAACGCGTGAATCATCTTTAATCATATTGAAATTTACGTTCTCCAATGCCCATTCTCTCTCAAGTAGGCCTGCCACTTCTGGTACAACGGAGTATAGCGCGCCAGATTCAGCTGGTGGAAACGATTGGAAAAGGCCGCTTTGGCGAGGTCTGGCGCGGTCGTTGGCGCGGCGAAAACGTTGCTGTGAAAATCTTCAGCTCGCGAGAGGAGAGATCTTGGTTTCGAGAAGCTGAAATCTATCAAACGGTGATGTTGAGGCATGACAATATCCTAGGTTTTATCGCTGCCGATAACAAAGGTGTGCATCTTTTTTATATTTATACTTAAATCCAAAATTCTGACGAAATTGAGAATAATACCTAAAAATAGACTAGTGTATTTTTTCAACGTATCTACTTTTCGTGATTTTTGAAGTATAAACGATTTTTGCTTACTAATGCTAATTTAAAATAGAGGATTTTAATATAATATGAATCTACTTTCTCTTAAACTTAAAAATAAAAAACATGTAATTGTAAAACAAATGTAATGTGTTGTTTTGTATTATTAAGAAACTATGTTTTATAATTATATTTAAATAGTAAATTAAATATAATTAGACTAATTTATTAAATAAGAGAATTGTGTTGGAATACTATCCAGTTGATAACATTTTATTTCTGAAGATATTTCGAGCGCTCCGACGGTCCTCTTACGTGAAACATTAAAATGCTCTTTTCATCGATTTTTATTACATATTTTATCATCTTGTACATTGTTTAAGAGCTACTGCAATCGAGCTGCTGGATAAATTGTGAATTGATAAAATGGCGGATCATTTCATTTCTTTTCAGATAACGGCACGTGGACACAGCTGTGGCTGATAACAGATTATCACGAGAAGGGCTCGCTCTTCGATTACCTTAACAGATCGACCGTCGACACGAACGGTATGATAAGGATGGCCTTGTCGATCGCCACCGGCTTAGCGCATCTTCACATGGAAATAGTCGGCACGCAAGGAAAGCCAGCCATCGCTCATCGGGACCTGAAGTCAAAAAATATTCTCGTAAAGACTAATGGTACCTGCGCTATAGGCGACCTCGGATTAGCCGCCAGGCACGACGTAATCACGGATACTGTCGACATTCAGCTCAACAACAGAGTCGGCACGAAAAGATACATGGCGCCTGAGGTAATTATGCTGACAGAGATTTTTAAGCATAAAGTGCAGAATCTGTATATATTCTCTATTTTAAAAAAGAATAAAGTAAAATTGAAATATTAATCATAATGTACTAAAAAATATTGATTAAATTTAATAATAGTCAACGTTCACTGATAAAACATTCATTATTTTACTAATTACATAACTATTTTTTAATATTAATTCATTAATGATTAATTTAAAATTAGATGTGATTTTTGTTTTCTTTATTTTAACCATTAAATTTATTTTTTTATTAAAAGAAATGAGATACTGATAGTATTACATATAATATTAATCAGACACTTTTGAAATCTTACTGATTTATAGCTATACTTATAACTATGATTATCAGCGACTAGTTATTATCTTTTAGTGATAATATATTGAAAAAGAAGGATATCTCATTGATCAAAATCAATGTATTATCATTGAAGGGCAATGCATATTACTGATAATGTAATAGTTATAATAGTTATAGCATTAAAATCAGATTATTTACTATTTTTAGATAACACATTGATTTTTATTTGGAGAGCAAATATTATTTTAATTTATATTAATATTAATAATAAATAGAGATATATGAAAATTAATTACTATATATAATAAAAATATTGAAAATTATTTGTGATGAATTACAACATACATTCAGGAAGATGATTCTTCGGCAATTTGTACGAATGTTTTCTTGTTTTTAGGTTCTTGAAGAGACGATAAACATGAACCACTTCGATTCGTTCAAGAGGGCCGACGTGTACGCACTTGGTCTGATCCTCTGGGAGATTGCTAGACGTTGCAATGTCGGTGGAATTCACGACGAATATCAGTTGCCCTTTTACGATTTGGTGCCTTCCGATCCTACTATCGAGGAAATGCGGAAAGTCGTGTGCACTGATCGACAACGGCCATCGATACCAAATCGATGGCAGTCGATCGAAGTGAGTATTAAAGTTAACAGTATAAATTATCAATTTGTAACTTAGAATAATTGCTTAAAGAAACATAAATTACTGATATAATACTATAATTATATATTATTACTAAAATTTTATATAATTTATAATTGATAAATTTTTCTCTTTAAATGCTTGTGTTTGTATATTAACATTTATATGATTTGAAAATATAGTTAAATAAGATATGACAATTATTATGTAACAATTATAATTAAGATGCAATAAAATAATAAAATAATAAAATTAATAGAAGGTAAAATTTGCAATTTTAAAAATAATTGATTATATTTATAGACACGTTTAGTTATTTGAATATTGATTGAAAACTTATACTAAAGTCATATCTATTAAAAATATTAAAATTATAAAAAGTTTATATAAATTTTTATACTGAAAAAACATTAGATAAAGTTAGATTGATAATTAATTATAATTAATAATTAATAGTTAATAATTTATTCTATCTCTAGGCTTTGCAAGTAATGTCGAAAGTAATGAAGGAATGTTGGTATCACAATGCCGCCGCCAGGCTAACCGCACTCAGGATCAAGAAATCACTCGCTAATTATGGCGCTATAGACGACCTGAAATAGATTAAGTCGAGCTCTGTCGCCGAGCTCTTTGATGATAAAGTTACAAAATTTCAAATCTGATGCGATAAAGTTTCCGGCAGAATGAAGAAATATTTCGAAGAGTCAAGAAGAATCTAGAACAGACTGCCTGGAGATTCTTTTTTATGATAGATTGGCCTCGATCGTCGAGTAAAGTACTGTATGAATAGAATTGATATCGCTTTGCAGAATCGTGAGTATAGAAATAGAATGGAGTTTTAAGTGTGTTGACCATTTTGAACGATTGGTAGCGCGCGAGATATAGGAAGAAACATTATTTCAGTCTCGATATATCGCGGCCTGATGATCGGTCACTCTGTTGAATGGGTCAACAGGCAATTGCAATATGCATTCGGTTAATCGAACGATCGCTCAATTACGCGCCACACACATGAACATACGCAGACACTGACACATAAGAAACGCTATATATTTATTACGATAATACTAAGATAATAATAAAGTATACAAATTTATTATATAGCAACATTTATTGATTAATACTAATGACAGTACTCGCATATACACACGTATATAATTACATATTATATATATATGTATATATATATATATATATATTCTCGTTAACTTGTGGAATAATCGATTCGATTAACCGAATCATCTGTTATTTGGGCGCTCTTACAAACAAGTTACCTCAGTGAAATGATCACTGTGCTCGCACAAGTATGTCGATTCGTCAGAAATAATTGGAATATCGCGCAAGATTTAAACGTATCAAACGTATCAGCTCCTACTGGACGTGTCATCAAATTACGTGAAGAAAACCACAACAGGATAACATTTTTTATGTCAGTTCCGAAGATTCACTGTAGAGATTTACTACTTTACCATGGTGCGTGCAGAGAAGAGAATTACATTGAAAGCCTACTATATGGATCTTGTTACAAAAGAAATGCATCTTGTAATGTTCTTTAATTTTTCTTCTTTTGGAAAAAGTGCCGAGTTCGTCGATAAAAATAATTATACAGGGTAGATAGGAAAACCGGACAACCGATTGATAACGGTATTTAATCAGATAATTTGAGATAAGGTGGATTTTATTATCGAAAACAAAGAAGTGAATGCATTATGCATTTTCTGACAAAATTAACTGATGGAACTGTTAACAAGAATGCTTACCTTTCCTCTTGCATGAAGTGTCGTGGAACTTTGGCACATTATCTGGTTTTATTTGTCGACCCTATACGTATACTTTTAGAATAGTAGGTACATACGAATGTTTTGCTCAAGACGAATATTTTTGCGTAATCATGCGGAAATTAAGCGTGATACGCAATGGTACGATGAAGCTTTTGAAGCGTGTTTTCTTTATAATGCAGGAAGGCTGAAATTGAAAGATATTAAGCTCAAAAGCGCGCGTGTATCATGGCATGAAAGAAACATGAGAGTATGAGAAGCATGCAAGAAGAAGAAGCGGCGGGAGTTGAAACGACTTGGTACAGTGAGATTCAATAATGCCTGGGTTTCCGTCAGCATGAAATGACATTTCTGTCGTGTTTACTTCCATCTATGCGAATCTTTAAGTCTTTGCACAGTGCATACATGAAAATAATGTCCCTAGGTAGACAAAAGAATTTGTTGTTAAAGAAAGTTGCAAATTGTTTTTGATCCCATTTAACTGTGAAATCAAAACGGGTGTATAATGTAAATATTCTCAATGCATATTTCGTAAAATCTAATTTTCTACATTATTAGTTAATGGCTACCTTTGCTACTTTCTCATTTTGTTTTTATTTTTTGTATTATTACTATTATTTTGTAAATTGTAATTGTTGAAATTTAATAATAATAATAACAAAATTTTTATTACATTTTTGTTCTATTTTAAAAACTTTTTTATACATTTAGAAAATAAATTAAAAAAATAAATATTTTGTTATTATTTATAATTTTTTAACCTTTTAGAAAATCAATTTTCTATAAGGCGAGGCAAAAGATAAATTACTTATCAAGAGATTAACATAGTAACAGTGGCAAAAGATCTTATTACAGCCAGAATAATTTATAAAAGAATAACAATAATTGTGTTAGTAATATTAATAATATAAGCAGTAGTAGTAATATTAGTAATTATAATAAAAATGAGAAAATTTTTTTCTTTTAACACAGAATATAATATTCTAAGAACTATATAGTAATATTTATTTTAATTTATATTTATTTATATATTTTTTTTACGTTTATATTTATATTTCAAACTGAGTAATACTTAATAGGTCAAAAAGATAATAAAAAATTTATATTAGTTCAATATGGATATTGTATACAAGAAATACGTTTATAAAAATGATCCTTATATCTTTTGATTTGATTACATACCTACTAAATACGAGTTTTCCTTCGGAAGCTATTGGAAAATTCTATTTGTCTATAGGGACATTATATCTATACATTTTGATAATTTACAATCTTAAATTGCAAAACAAAATTCCGTATGGATGGGACGTTTGATAGTAAAAACATATGTCCAAACATTATTGAATAACAGTTACAAGAAGAAGATGAAGTGGAAAACAAATTTAATAAGAAAAATGGAATCATTGAAGAAACTATATTTTCAGGTATTTTTTGTGTGGAATAAAGGAAAGTACGAAATACGGAGCAAAGATAAGTATTGATTGCGTATATCAGATGAGCGGATGTAGTTGGACAAGAAGAAATCAGTTGATATTAATTAATACAGTTATGGACTTTTGAGACAACTTCAACGTGTTTGCCACTTTATTTTTAATAAAGCGATTTTTTTCAACAGTAGAGAATGTTGAAAACGAATTTTCTGTTTTTAAACTAAAAAAATATTATGAAGAATTTAATGTTAAAATGTTCAAATAATAAGTGTAAGATAATATAAGATTGTGAATAGAGAAAAAAGAGAACAATAATGTATTTTATAGAGAAATTAAATGAAAAAATAGTATTTTTTAGGTTGGTTTCTTCTGGCACAACTATGTCCAAGTGCTCTTTGGATTATTTCTTGTTATACTGACGTTAAAGAAAGTTATCTGTTTGTCAAAGCTGTTTTGTAGTCTCGTTTATTTAAAATTTTGGAGTAGAGTTTTCAGATAAATTTACATCTACATGCTACGTATTTTATTCGGTGAAAAAGCAATTGTAGTGTTTGAAGTAAGTATATAACTTTGATATACCGTGAGACTAAGAATGAGACGAGTATGCGTATGGGATGTCTCTTTGTGAAACATAATTATGTAATTCTTGATGAAGAACAGGAGAAACTGTTTATGTATCCACGAATGGATTCTTCTCTTCTTTAACCGATAATGGATTGTATCGATAATAGTATATAGTATATACTTCTTTGACAAAGTGAAAAAGAAAGACAATTTATTCGGAGTGAAAGATAGCAAGCGAGCGAAGTGACAGAATATAAGAGAACAGAAAAATAAAAATCTTCGTCATCCAATAGTCAACGTAAAAGTCTGCGAAGTTACAATTATCATTATTATATTATAGATGAAAAAACGGAGGGTCCCTTGAACACATAATCGTATTTTTGTATTGTTTTTTACCGGTAACGTCACTTGAATGACGTAATAATTTTCCACTTTTGTTTTTACTCGCAACGTTCCGACCCAGCTGCATAATTTTATAATGATGGCACTTAAGTTATTATAAATCAGTGCCGATAGTTTTTACTTTATGTGATTAACATAATCCAATGTTATACGGGATAAAATTTATATTTTCTTTAATAGGAACAGAAAATAATTGTAATATAAAAGTTTTTTACAGATTTTCTTAGAATCAAAATCTATCAATGTCAATTGTCGGAAAAAGATATTACAGAAAAGAGTGTTTTTAGAGAATTAAATTTATATACGTTTCGTATAAAAGATAAAAAGTTCGATTGAGAAAAATAAATGTTTCATGGCCAATTCTATCGCCAGCGCCCGATGAGCCGATCGCTATAAGATACTATCGCTAGGCACTTTATAGTAAGAAGAATTTACACAGTGCATCATAATGCAAAAAATCATATTTTTTTCTTTGAAAGGCATCAGTATTGAGCAATCTTTGTTGCTTTTACAGTTTTTTGCGTATCTTTTCTTTGAATTCTTTGAAAAAAAAGTTATACATAACGCATACAAACTGTGAAACAGAAAAGTTTTCCTAAAAATTGCTTTCTAAAGAAAAGATATCTGAATCTATGCATTAATTTTAATGGATTGTGTGATATTCTTCTTGCGAGAGACCCCAGCCGCGATACTATCGGTGGTGTTCCATACAGTCGCACACTTGCATATTTTAGCAGTGCGTATTGTAGCAGTCGACTTATTGGACCGCCATACTATTAACACAGTTCAACAAGAAATAGTAGGTTTTAATCTTTATCGGCTACTTATTCTTATATTTTAAATTCATTAATTTTAATGTTAGATTATATTCAGTATCATAAAAAACTTTTATATATTAATTTTTTTGCAAGAAATTTAGACATTTTTTGAATATTGACATTTGTGATATTAAATCAATTTTGAATTTGTCAATTTTGTCATGAGATTCGTACTCGATGACTTAAAAAAATCCTTATTTAATTTTAATTGCAATGAATCTTCTCTAATACATCACATATCATAGTTATACTATTACAAAGTACGTGAAAATAGTTCTTTTTGCAATTTTAATTGTTAATATCTCAAAAATTTTCTATTTTATAACATGATGGAGTTATGTGGAAACTAGATTTCGTATTCGTTCAGTAAGTTATAGAAAATAACTAGACATACTGGTGTTAAGAAAAGAAGTCTTTTTTTGTTGAACTGTGCTTTTGAAATAAATTTTTAATAGCGTTTTTATTAATATTAAACAAATGAGCATGAGCTTACGTGTTTACGTATTTACGTTGCAAATTTTAAAAACTATTGTACATATTTATTATAATACAATATTATTAAAGTTTTTTGTTTTAAACACAATTTTTTAAAATAATAAATACAAAATAGACTTTTATTTAATATATTAATAAATGTGTCGTCGCGCAAATTAAGAATAACCAGTGTTACAATGATGCAATAGAAATGTAATTTATATGTAGACAAAATATATCTGTAAAAATTAATTTTATACATTAATTGAGAAAATGCTTGAAAAAGACAAAAATAAAACGAAACAATGAATCATAAACACAATTTCATTGTTCTGGAGTGACGTGATATACTCGTCGCGAATTGCAATTTTCTGAAAGACTGAGAATTTAATGCTTGATTAGTAAGTAATAATTAAAGTTGTTGACATTTACTTTTGTCTTCAAGTTAATTGAAATCTTAATATGCAGATTAGTTTTCTTCATATATTTCTTACATAACGCTTAATTAAAATTTTATTTTTTAAAATTATTTTTAGTTGTGAAAATAAGACAAATTGTTTAACATTTTAAATCTGATTTCTTATTAAGACAAATTTCAAATAAAATATAAGATAAAAAATTTTTTTTTCTAGAATAATTGTTTAATATTTTTAACATTTTGTTATCAAAATAAAATTTTAAATTTACATTTAAACATTTAAATTAATATAATAATTTTTTAATTTCTTTTTATTCAGAAAATAGAAATAAGACTGATCTGTCTTAGAGTTATTTAGATATTTTTACACTTTCCAATTTTTTTAGACTAAATATAAAGTTTCAGACAAAATTTTTATTCTTATTATAATAAAATTTTTAACTGTTGATCTTATTATGACCTTTATCTTAGATTTAGTTATATTTGGGAATGATTTAGGAATGTTTTTGATATAAACTGGAAATAATAGTTGCCGGCATATACATACATTGTACGAATCTTATCACATTGTCACTCCGTGAAAGCGAGTCTTGTTTCTTTACTCGCTCTTATTGTTACAATAACTTGTAGGTTAATTTATCATACGTAAATAATTATAGTCTATGCATCGGTGAAGCTTCGCGGTGACGTTCCGCACAGTGCAAATCTGTCGACGTAACGCAAATGCAATCAATGTCATTCTTACAGTTGTTTTTATACTACTAGTACAACTCTCTGTGCCAATACCTAATCGAGTATTAATTAAAACGAGAGAAACACAGAATAATAATACACGAGATATTTCCACATGTCACATTCACTCTTCAATGAAGAAAAATATCTTTGGCATTAATTCTTGTGCAATGTTACAGAAATTTTAAGTAAAGTAAATGTTGTAATGTTGATAAATATTATAAATCTGAAGAAAGCGGACTAAATATCACAGAAAAATCTCTGCTAAATATTTTTTAAACACACACACACACACACACACACACACACACACACACACACACACACACACACACACACACACACACACACACACACACACTTAGCAGAAGGTATATTGAATGTAATTAAATTGATAAATTAATTCAAATTGCGTTATATCACCTTAATAGAGACAAGATTTACATTTACTGAAACAAAAAGATATTTTTCTTCTTCAAATACGTAGCCATTGCCAACTATATTTCCGGGCGATGATATCGACGTCACTCCTGAATTCATTTAATGTCAATTGAATTATCTATATTGCAACTGGGTCGCTGAATTGTCGGACAGTCTGACTTATATATCTGACAAATGCTGAACTGCCAAATAATATTTCAACTTCTGCACTCTTTTTCCGCTCCGTATCGTTTAAGCCTCCTTACACACTTGTACAAAAGAGTAACAATAAATTAGAAGAGAACGTTGCACAGGTGGCATTTATGCCAGTATCGATTCCGCTAGAAGGAAGAAACTTGTACCTTTAAGGCGATTTAACGTCTATTTTGTTTTACGCTTTAGATGATACCAGTGTTTATAACGATTACCGGTGGAGAGAAAAAAAAAACTTGTTATCGAAAAAGTCGCATTGTCCTGATATTTTATGTCAGGTATTATAGATATTTGTTGAAAATTGAAATAAAGCTGTATTAAATATATTTTAGAAATATTATATTTTATGTCAAAAGAGAGAAAGTCAGAGAATTCTAAGTTTGCTATATTAATTGCGCTATTTACATTTTGTTTGTTGTGTGATGCAACTGCATAAAATTTAGATTTATAAATATTTTTTGTATAAATAAGAAAATCAGATATGTAATCTAATAGTTATCGACATATTAATGCAAGTTGTTTTATTACATTTTTGTTAATATTTACTTTATAAATAATTTATTATATACTACTTTGGAGAAAAATTTTTTTCCTTTTTTACATTTATAAAAGAAAGATATTGCATTCTATAAAATTGGTTTCTATAGAAAAATTATACAATAAGATGGAAAGAGGACAAACATGTTCTCTGAATTTTGTAATTAAAGATTGATAATTTGATTTAATCAGAACAGTGCGATTTTTAAATTAATAATATTACGCATTATATAATACAAACATACAAATAAGTTAATTAGCGATTGCTAAAATTATAGGCCAAATATATTTTCCATTTATTTTAATAGTTTGGAGAAGGTGTATTGCAAATTTTAAATGATTACACGATCTCCAAACAAAGAGCTTTTATTCTATTTATTTTTGTCTAATATAATTAAACAAATCTTTAATAATAATTGCGATATTTTATTTGTAGTTAATTATTGTTCTATCATTTTTTATTTTGTGTTTGTTCTTTTGTAGTGTTATTTACATTTAAAAGAATTAGCTCTTACAATTGTGTTAAATGTATATAGAATTTCGACTATTTGTTTAATCAAAAGAAAAGTATACTTTAGGATTAATAATAACATTTTAAATATGTTGGAGAAATTTGTCATAATTTATCGTCTATTTCTTTCGTTGTTTCATCATTGTCTAAATTATAATTTATTGTTTTTTTATCCCTTTATTTGGTACAAATAAAATTTACGATAAATTAAAAATACAAAAGCTTCCAAATTAAATTGCTTGTACATGTAATCCTTCGTTTTTTTTTTTTAAGTATGGTAGAAGAAATATCTATTAGTAATACTATTAGTGAGAATAAGTTCATTGTTTCATTGCTATATCACAATCTCTATTCTCTGTGTTTCCCATGTTTATTGTATAATACTCTGTACATAATGGTGTAAATGTTTATCATTGACAACTTATATATGGATAGAATGCGCACTTGTAATTTTTGTAATAGCGGGTGGGTGAGTTGGTGAATGATACCGTTTTCCCTTTGATTACTGGTAATGTTTGTGATGGGCATGTCGCGTTTCCTCTATTTTTCCATCTCCTCTCAAGTATATCGCGATAAATATAGTCACAGAAGGTTGTTGCTGTTAAAGATTTATCTTGAAATAAATGGAATTTTGCAAAGACGACTCGTAATATAATAGAAATTAATAAATGATAAGTCAGAGAATTTCAATTAATAAACAAAATGGGATGTGTATTGTGGGATTTAATCTATATTAAGTGGAGTTGTTTGTGAAATATCGAACATTGCGAAATAATGTACTATTAATGTATTAAAAGTAAAATACATAAATCGTAAATTATAATTTTAACAGAAAAAGAGACTAGAGAGCAACAACTCTTTCTATGAGCATATTTTGTTAGAAAGCTTGATTTGGTATACATATTTGAAAGACTGAGATGCTTACTTTTCTTGAAGTGAAACGATCTATAGTGTTAACAGAAGCCATGAACATGTGAGAGTCATATCGACGATCCAATGAGTTACCGTTTTCTATAATTATCGCAATATTGTATCTCGCGTGTTTTATGGCCAAATATAGCAATTGACTTTATCAAAATCGATAAAGTTTTTTCCACTTTTCCGTAATAAATAAACAATCGCATTCTGCGACTCTTTACAAAGCGCTCATTTGTTACTAGAATCGAGTTTTCTACGATTTATAAAATAAAACCTGGTGGATTTGTGTGTGTTGAATCAATCATTAATTACTGCCGCTGTATAAAGCGTGCCTGGCGGTGTGGATGGATCTTAATATTGTTAATAGATATACGTACCTAATGTTATTAATTATTAACTCCTGATTTGTAATTGGAAATGTGAGATTATTGAAGCCTAACGTGTGAGACAAGATTTAACAAAAACAGCAAATTGATAAAATAAATTTAAGGCATTTATAAGATGTACGATTGAAAATGGAATTCTCACACGTTTTAGGTTTCACAAATCTGGCTGCTAAGCGGACCCTACTAATAAACGCCATAGTGGTCCGGAAAAAAATAATTAGCTCGAATAAATTAAATTTACTTTAATGTACCTCATTGTTTCTTTCCTTAATACTTTCTAATATCAGATTTTTTATTAACAATTAAAATGTGTTATTAAATAATAAAATCTGAACAGCAAAACGATGTGAAAATATTAATTACTTTATATAGATACATTGAATAATCTTTAATGTATAAATTATAATGTAATATAATAATAACTAATATATTAATAATGACTTTAATATATTCACTTGTAGTATAATGGAAAAGTTTGTCGATTAGTTTGCTAATCAGTTGGTCAACAATTTCGACATAAATCTTACTAAAAAAACTTTTTAGGATGTACGTTTGTCAGAAACATGGAAAAATGAAACACACAAATGTTTTCGTACGTACGTGTTTCACTTTATTTATTAAATTAATGTTGACACTGGTTATTGTGTATGTTGTACAGTGAGAGTCGTGTATATATGGGCAATAGTTACCTATCTATATAGTAATAGAGTAGAATTAAAATTATTCATTTAAATACAATTGCGACACGCGCGTATAGTAGAATGGCATAAAGTGCCATTAATATTTTCTTATCCGTTTTTCTCTGCCCTCACGTTCGATTGTATTCATATAATTAGGACGAGAAGATTGTCAAATTTTATTTGTTAAATGATATATTGCTTCTTAATTTTGACGTTTTTGATACTTTGAATAAATAACGTAAAGTGAGCGTTAATTTTTTTTTACTTTAATGTTTTCGTTGCGATGTATTAATCGCATTTCGTTGGCCAAGCAATTTCGAATTTACAACGGGTCGTTACGTGACAGTAAATACCGTGCTTGCAACGATATTTATATGTCTATAGGTGCGTATTCTGGTTGCTCCAATTTAAACCCCTCAAAAATAACATGTCGTGCGGCCCGTTGAAAATTCTCTCTTTCTCTCTCTCTCTTTCTCTCTCTTTCTTGGCCTCTTTAGGAAGATGGTTGTCGTCGCGTCTTCTTTTCTTTTTTTTTCTTGTAAGATGTTCAATGTGCCTGGCAAAATAAGCATCACATTGAATTAATTTTTACTTAAATATGATTCAATAGTATAACTTATTTGTTAATTATAAAATGTTATTATTTTACGTAATTATAAAAATTTTTAATTATATGAGTAGTAGTTATTAAAAGAATTCAATTATTTTACGTATTATATGTTTGTATTGAACATACGTTTATAAAGGACGACGACATGACGTTCGAAGTGGCAAAGGATAAGGTGACGCGGTGATTATTTTACAAATCCTGCCTCGTCTCCTGGACGAGGTACACCTGGGAACCGGGTACGGTTGAAGTGGTGACAAAGCTGCGGTGTTTGGCACGTATCAGGCTCAAGTTGCTTTCCGCCGTGTCGGCGCGATCCTCCGCGGCCTCGAGTTCTCTTTGGAATCGGCGAACCCTGGTAACGCTCTGTTGGGACATGCCTTCCTGCTCCTGCAGCTGTCTCTTGTAGAGGCAGACCTTCTGGGAAGCTTTGTCAAGCGATTCCTGCAGCAGGGAAATGTTCTTCGAATCCTCTTCAACTTGAATCATTACCTCCTTAATGTTGCGCTCCTTCTTGCGCAGTATCTTTACAGTTTCAGCATGTCGGCGCTTTTCTTCATCCAACTCGAGTTCCAGATCGCGAATCTGAGATGGCAAGAATTATAGAAACACAATTGATTAATGATTAACACAAAAAAGACTAATTAACGCATTATTAAAAAAAAATTGTTAATAAGATTTTTACAAAATTTAATGGAACATTTTTTAATATTATTTAATTATGTAAAACTATATTTCAAGGAATTTAATTTTCAATTATACGTTTATGTTAAAAAGTATGACATTCAAAATTAGAATAGTTTTTCTTCTCACCCTAGCTTCGAGCTTGCTGATGATGCGCTTGCCTCCAACAATGGCGTTGGCCTCAACCTCTTCCAATCTGACGGACAAGTTCTTTACCTCTATCTCCAGCGATTTCTTGATAGCCTCAATCTTGACAATACGCTCCTGTTCTTCATGAAGAATCTCGACAGTATGTTTGAGTTCATTCTGTACTCTCTGATATCTCTCATCACTGACTCTCAACTCCTTAGTGACCTCTTCGTAATCTCCAGCCAAGGTGGCCAGTTCTTGCTCGAGTTTAGCCTTTGATGAAGCTATGTTTACGTTGATCGTAGTTAATTCGTTGATGCGACTAACCGATTCCTCGTATTGCTGCTCGACAGTTCTCTTCGCGCGTAGGGCCTTTCAATATAATTTCATAGTTTATACAACCATTATGTAACGCTTATACAATGTAATAATTGTTCGTATCTTTGTCTATCCGAAGGATACATTTTTTGGGACATACATTGCAATATCTTTCAAATTAAGAATAAATCAATTTTTCTACTTACAGATTCGTAATTGCCGCGGACTTCCTCGAGCTCGGCCGTCAATGATTGGAGACGACGTTGACTGATGCCCAGTTGATCCAGGGTCACTTGCAACTGGCGTTGTACTTCGTCGTAATGAGCTTGTAATTCCTGAAATACAATATAATTCAATATATATGACTTTATGATATATATGATATTTTAAACGTATTGGTAAATGCGAGTATTACGGTCAAAGTGAGAGATTGTTTCTTGATGGTCTTCTGCAAATCAATGTTATTCTTGTTAGCGACATCCAAGGTCAATTCAAGTTCAGTGATTTGGATCTGCATCTTCTTCTTTATACGTTGAACCTCAGTCTTCAACCTCGTCTCAGCTTCCACCACACGGGCGTTCAGCTGCTCGATTTCAATGCTGGTTTGTTTGCTATTAATTTCATTTAATGTTAATATTTTCAATTCAGTTTTCTAACTCTTTGTATTTTGGTAAATATTATTTAAGTAATTTGATAATTAAAATTTCAATTGCGTTATTATTTTTAAAAATTTTCTGAACAATTATATTTTTTATTAATTATTATATCTAAACAATTTAAAAACATTATTTATATTTAATGTTTTTTTTACTTGTCATTACCTTGTGTTCTATTGATTTACTTTATCCATCCTGGGATATAATTTTTCGTTGTTTTTATACAATTAATTAAGAATTCAAAACGCGTGAGGAATCAAAAAGTATCTTTTCCTGTTTTGATTTAATCTTTGTTTTTGAAAATCGATATTGATATTGGAAATGTAATTTCATGGGATTATAAGGGGGTAAAATAAAAAGTTATAAGCTTACTCTAGACTTAAAGTCAAATGTCACCATTAGAGTTATTTATTTTTATTACACGCATTTTAAGAAATTAAATTCTTTCTTCAAATTAAAATAGTGTAAATACCTTTTTCTACTGAGAACTCGGTCATAACACAACTCTTACCTATCTACTACACTTAACATTATAATATTCGCATCCTCGACACCCATACAAAAGTTCTCGCCTCGCCCGATCTTGATACCTCTTATCTAGAAAATAATTGCTGGACTTCTGCTCGAATCCGCGCAGCTCCCTGCTGAGCGTATCAAGCGGCTGCGTCAGTTTATCCTCGTCGATCAGAGCCTTGGCTCTTTCGTTCAACAATCTACCATGCGCCGTGTCGTCCCAGAGAGAATGCACGGTTTCCCTTTGAAATTTCCTGATGTCAGCCAACTCCTGGCTCTTGGACAGATTCTTTAGCGCTTCGGTTCTCAGATGAAATTCTATGGCTTTTGCAGATTTTCCACGCATACTTTTAGCATGCTTCAGTGCGTCATTCACCTCGGTCATCATCTGAACATCTTTCAATGCCTGCAGCTTAATATCACTCATCGCCTCTTGCTGGATCTCCTTGACCTCGCTACGGGCACGAGCGCTGGTGAACATCAACGGCATGGGTAATCTTTTCAGGTCCTTTCCGGTGCGTGGAAAGATTTCCTTGGTCACGCGACTGGCCTGCACGGTCTTGGCCAGGCTGAAGTCCGAGCGATTTGCTATCTTCGGACACGTCAGGCAGACAGATGGTCAGCGTCAATTTTATGTCGCACGTTGGCTTCTCGTGTTTTTCAACGCGAACGTCTAACGGGGGCCACCGTTTTCCGTCGTGCACGCGCACTTGCGCGACGTGGTCACCTAAACTTAGCTGCAGCGGTCCAGAATGCGAAAGTAATCGGCGCCACTCACGACCGACCCTCTCGAAAGATTCAAGAACGACTGCCAGTGCACTGAACAACTAGTGTCCCTTTCGTCCGGTGACACAAAATTGATTTTTGAACTGTACAATTTGGCAAACTGTTCTGACTTAATAAGAACTGCAAGGAATGGTCCAAATAATAGAGTGCCAAGAAACCGTATTCAGACAGAGCTTTCGTGATACTTTTATTAGTCCGGTTAATTTTTGTGAGCTTAAAAATATTTCCATAGCAAATTGTTTAAAAACGTTAAATCTGTTTTCTATTAAATACTAATATAAAAAATATTTTAGATATATTGCTTCTATAAGATTTAAATTTTGTATTTGGATTACAAGAAGTGTTAAAAGTTATAACAATCGTTAGACGAGAAACTGTAATTATTTTTTTGAAAAGTTAGTTTATCTTTTTCATATATTATTATATTATATATAAAACAAATGGACTTTTATATTTTATATCATTTTAACAATTGTTAACATACTTATTATTTATATACTAATTATTTATTTAATAATAATGTTAAAATTAATGAAATAGATATTAAGCAATAATAGATATAATTATGTTTAATATGATTATATCTATTATTGCTTAATATCTATTAATATGAAATATTAATATGAATAATGTACAATGTTACGATAAATAAATTACAATTTATTAAAAAAAAATTAGAATTTATTAAATATAAAGTGTTATATTTTTTCTATGTTTTATTCATATTTATTTTCTCACAAATTAATTTTATATTATTTTTGATATGCCATTTTTTATAAAACTAGAATCCATAGAAAAAATATGAAGCAAGAAAATTGATCAATAAATTAGTTAATTTTTTGTTACGTACAAGAAATTAAGTAAAACGAATTTTGATGATGCATTGTATTGCGTATTAACGTATTTCTATCTAAAAACAAGAAAAAATAAGTTGCGAAACGAGAAAATGCAACGACGTCAATAATGACACGAATTACGCACGGCATCCGTGGCAAACACGTCTTTGATCGTTGCCACATAAAACGAAGCAACCTCTTCCGTGGCACCAAATTTAGAAACCGAAAAGGTCAAGCAGTCGCCAAGTTGCGCGGCACTCGGAAAATGGATCGCCTCATATTTTCCCAGAAAGTCGTCCCCTTCGCGAAAACTTATCAACATTCTTTCTCTGTTATTGTACCTTGAAACGAGATAGATGATCTCTAGCCTCATCCTCAGCATCGATTGCATGTTTTATAAGATCGTCTCTTGTATATGGCTGCACCTCTTTGTTCTCCCATAAGATTCTACCGTCAGACCAAGGCAATTCAGGTAATTCTGTTCTTTTAAATTCTGGTAAAGGTGATTTTGAAGTAAGTCGTTTGTTATCCATGTAATCAATCATTGGTTGATAGTAATTTATTCCATATCCATAATTTTTTGAGTAGATGTACGTTGGATAATGTCGCCATTTTGATTCTAATGGCATATGAATTGGTGGCATGTAACCCGCCATTTTTTATAAAAAATGTTGAATGTCCACACAAATGTTTATTTTATTTTTTAATTTAAGTATAAATTTTGCAGAGAAAAGTGTTACAATTAATATAAAGACTTTGAATTTTTTAAATTGTTGTCTCTGATAAATTTTGTTTCTAAAAAGTTTAATTGTACTTTTATTGTGAGGCTTATGGTTTTCGATTTAATATGTTGCGCGATAGATTTTTTAATGGATTTGTGAGTTCTATGATCAGATCTGCAACTGATGGTGACACTTGCGCCAAGATCGTCGACAAAAATTAGACCGACGGTTAGGTGGTATCTTTTGTAGTTTTCATTGCGATTGCCACATCGGGGACAACCAATCAGCACATCTCAATAATAATTGGATCATGACTGATCGTTTTTATTAATAGCATCGTTGTATAAATTATCATTGCGTGTCCTTATTAATATCAATTCTTGTTTATATGCTGCATTATATTTTTTATTTTATTTCAGTACTAATATTAGTAAATAAAATGCTCATAATTAATTTCAATACTACATGTAATTTAATTACTACAAAGTATAATTAATATTTTTATTTAAAATATATATCTACCGTGTTGTAGAACAATTTGGAGTTCATTTTTTATAATTTAATTTTCTAAAATTAAATTTTTTTTTATTAAAGAGACATTTCTTAAATCTTTAAATAAAATACCACTGTAGTTGTATGCAACTAATAATAATATTAAAATATAACTTTATTGGATATAAATAGACATTCACTCATATTTACACAATGAGAAGTTATATATAAAAAATATTTACATATATTTAAATCGCTAAATGTGCGCTAAAATAAGCTGTTTACCCAGATAGCATAGAGAGTTAAAAAAAAACTCAATTGTATGTCGCCAATTATGAATTTTTTTTGAGATGCAAAAATAATTATTTTTATAAAATTTGTATAAAAACAATTCTTTTTGCACCTCAAAAAGAATTCATAATTGGTGACATACAATTGAGTTCTTTTTGAACTCTTGGTGCTATCTGGGTATTGATTCAACTAGTATTTTATTATGTGTACTAATAATATCACTTTACAATTTACGGTAGCTGATTAAAAGTATTATTTATATCATAGTTTAAAATAACAGGATTGACTCTAACGTTTATATTACGCTGATACTTTCGCCAATTTATATTATTTATTTTATATTTTATTTAAACAATTAAAATATTAATTGTAAGAATACTTGAACAAGTTTAATGCATATAATTATATATGCATATATATATATATAACGCTGAGCCGCTCGAGCTATAGCATGGTCCACTGTGTCAAGCATTAGCTGTCGGCTTGAGCGGCTCAGCGCTTCCCTCGGTGAGCTCTCATTTGTATAATTTGAAAAATTAATATCTCGGCTATTATTGGAGATATCAAAAAATTATACTAGACTTTTAGTTCATCTTGATTCCGTCTATCTTTCCATAAAGTATTGCATACCTTATGCAAGACATCTTGTATATAAAAACTAGAATAAACTTTTCTAAGAAAAAGGGACGTAACATTTTTACATATTAGTGTAATTGTATTGGTATAATGTTTATAAAAGTAATTCTTTTTTTTTAATCCCAGGTTGGACTAATGTAAATCAAATTTTAATACTCTAATAATATATAACATGTTCTTTCTTTAAAAAATATATATTATAGTATAGTTTTAATTAAAAAATATTCTGTAATATAGCATTTAAAAATAATAGAAAAATTTAATGCAAAGAAAATAAAATTATGTAATTATAATTATAATAAAAAACATATTGTTTCAAAAATTCTGTTAAATTAATTAATTAATATTAATTAAGCCATTAAAAATATATGTAGCAAATAAAAATAAAAATAATTATTTTTGAGAACTTACCGAATAGCTTCAATCTCTTCATCTTTTTCAGCAATGCGACGTTCGAACTCGTGACGTAGTTGGCTCAATTCAGCTGACAATCTTTGAGCACGTTGCTCTTCAATTTTGCGGCCCTTATATCAAATTTTTCTTTATTTAATATTTGCCTGTATTTAGTATTATTTATATTATATTTAAGTTATTTAATTTTTTTTAGAACAAATATTTATAAGCAAAAATTATTAAAAAAATTTTTGGGAAAAATTTAATTTTTAAAATTTAATTTAGATTCATTGACAAAATTTAAATTTATTATATTTGTTTATATAATGTTTTTAAGAAATACTAATAAAAGAATTTGTTTTTTTTATTGTAACAACAATTCTAATCTATCTAAGATCTAAGAATCTAAGAACATGAAATTAAATTCTTTTAAAATCTTTTTAAGATAATCTTCTTAAGACAATCTATAATTACTTTATAAATTTAAGTTTATCTTAAAAATTATGATTGTTAATATTATTGCTTATCTTTTGTTTGAAATGATATATATCTACGTTACATAAGCAGGAATGATTACTCACTGCTTCAGCTTCCTTATAGGCGGCAGCCAATTCTTCACGTTCGTTCTCCAATCGACGAAGTTCTAACTCCAGTTCATGGAGTCTGCGATTCATGTCAGCCAATTGATTCTTTGCGTCGCTAAGATCGTCTATAAACGTTATTAAAATTATTAAAATCATTAAAATTATTAAAGTTTATAATTTTTAAATATTTAAATTTTTTTTACTCAATGAAAAAGCTATCTGTTCTATTTAACGGCTAGTAAATCATGATTAAAGAATCATTTATTATAATAAATGATTCTTTAATATATATATATAAAGAAAGATATGAATTTTGTTAAAAATATATTTAAATGTTAAGTAACTTGCAAAACATAATAATTAATTCTACAAAAAATTTTGCAGCTTATAATTGTTTTGTATTTGTAGATTACGCATTACATAAAACATGAAATTACCTCCAAGTTTCTTGTTTTCACGGACCAATTGATCTTTCATTTCGCGGGTCTTATCGAGTTCGGCATTTACGCGTTGTAGTTCTTGTTGCTTGTTACGGAGATCACGCTGGCTTTGCTCATACATGGCAAGAGTTTCGTCCAAGCGTGTCTTCAATTCTATATTGATCTTTTCAAGATGTTCAACACGCTTTTGAAGTTCACGAGCAGTTCCATTGGCCTTAAAAAAGGGAATTATAAAAATATGATAAACATTTCTTTCTTTAAGAATGTGAAATATTTGTTTTTTAGGAAAAAATATGCCGATGCAAAGTTGGGACGCTGTGAAAGCTTACCTTTTCTAGATCAATAATCAAAACCTCTACTTCAGATTGTAAGCGCGATTTCTGCTTTTCAAGATTGTTAATCTTCACAAGCAAGGTCTCAATTTGTTCTTCCTGTTCTTGAATGCGAGCAGAATATTTGCGACGAAGTTCTTCTACCTACGTAAAATTATATTAAATAATTATTAATAATTTGTTATTTTAAATTTTAATATAGATAAGAAATTAAATAATTAATGGAAGCTGTTATTAATAATATTAAATTTATAATTATATTTTTGTTTGATAAATATGTTTATTATACCTCTTCGATACGAGCATTAGCCTCGGTCTCGTATTTTGACCTCCACACCTGAACTTCTCCATTAGCTTTGACTAATTGTCGTTCAATATCTAAACGCGCTTCAGATTCTTCTTCCAATTGGACGCGAACGGATTCCAATTCCACCTCAACCTATTAATTCATATTGATAGTTATTTAATGTTATTTATTTCTTCTAAAAATTTTCCCTTACTTCACAAAATTGTGTTTTGAACTTACTTCATTATTTGCAATATTTAAAACAAAAAAACATTATTTAATGCTCAGTATTTAATGCAAGTTATTTATTTTGAATAGAGAAAACTATTGAAGTCAATATTATACCTGGTGTAAAGAAGCTTCAATCAATGAACGACGACGTTCTTCATCTTCAAGACGACGACGGGCATCCTCGAGTTGACCCGCGATTTGCGTTTTCAGATAAGTAACATTTTCGATGTTTACCTAGTATTATATATATTTGAGATAAAATAGATAATTTATGTAAAAAAAACTTATAAACTTATAAAACTATTAAAACTTATAAAAATTACTTAACTGTTTTAACAAATTAATAAAAAAATTTAGAATGTGTAATTTTAGTAGTAAATTAAAAAATATATTTATTTATAATTCTTAGCTATAACATGTTTATCGTTTTACCTTAAGATCTTGCACTTCTTTGACTAATTCAATATTCTCTTGAGACAGCCGAGTTTTATGACTGGTAATATCAACAATTGTACGATTTAATTCCTCGATTTTAACATTCAATTCAGATATATGTATTTCAAGTTTCTCAACTGTTTTTATTGACATCAACTTTTCTTTAGTAACATTGTCAAGTTGAGCGAGGAGTTCATACACTTCCTGCTGGAATTTAGATTTTTCTTTGTCAGCCCTGAAATTATAAAATAGTTTTGCTAAGAAAAATTTGATTTCTAAAATTTAATTATTTAAACAATAATATTTGTACAAAGTATTTATAAATAATATTTAAAAGAAGCAACTGAAATTGCTTCTTTTAGATTAAAAATAAGTTTAGGGAGACGCTATTAGTGCTATCAGAATCTATCTCTAAAAAGCTATTTTTATTATTAATAAATTAAAAATAGAATAAGGATAGATTAAGGCTGACAGCACTAATAACGTCTTTATGAACGCACCCAGTACGATTCTTAATCAATATATTAAATTCTGACTATATATTATTATATAAAAAATTGTTTGAGATTAACCGCTCACTTTACTTGAAAACTCATATTTTGAAAATTAATATGGAAGTTGAAAGGTTAATAAAATTGATAAAAATAATGTAAATAATTGCACACGCGCGCGCATACACACACATACACACACATACACACACACACACACACACACACATAACAAGAGAAAAAAAAAGAATGAGAATAACTTTACTCATAAAATAATAAATAAATATATACTTAAGATTTTTTAAATAATATTTTTATTAAGACTCTAAACAAATTTCAAAATATTTTTAGTATTTCTAATAGTTTTTAAAAATATAATTTAAAAATTCGGAAAAAACATGTTAAAAATAATTAGGCATTAAAAATAATTTTTTTAAATAAATATTTTAAATAATGATGTTCAAATAAAGTATAATGTAATACTTTGTCATTTGCGTGTGAGTGCATTCTCTCCTTGAAGAATGCATATATTACAAAAAACATTGCGAGGAATTCCGTTTTTCTGGAGGCAATATGAAAAAATTTGAGTAATATTGGATCTACCACTTCCACATGCGATAGAGGGTGTAAGATGTCAGTTAGTTGATTCCGAAGATAGTGGGGGTTCTCTGGCCGGTCGTGTGTACTAATATGGCGCGCCAACGTTGGGGTTGTGGATTACCGCGCGACTCGCACAGTTAAAAATAGTCATATGCCGTGCGAGTAAGACAGAGAGAAAACGAGAATCGCATGAGAGAAATAGAAAAAGACTCAGTGATTGAGAAAGAAAGAGAAGACTAATGTAATTGGAAAGAGACTTGTCTCATACACTTTATAATTTTATCTTATAAACCAATGTAAAAAAACTTTTTTGTATAGTATCATATTTGAGATTTGGAAAACATTATTTTCTAGAAGAAGTAAGATTGGTGGGAAATGATAATTGCAATGAACAAATAATAATGGATACAAACAAAATTATTCGAAAGTATGCGACAATGTTATTGAGAGATTAAAGATAAATTAATGATGTAGATTGTGGACTTGAAGATTAACTTTGCTATTTTTACAGTATTCAAAAGTTTTGTTGATGTCATAGTTATCACATTTATAATTGGCTGTGAAGTTATGAAGAAAATGTAACTGGAATATATTTGATGCTACTTGCGTCGTTGCTAAATTACCGAAACAAAACAACAGCTGCATTGATTAAATATTATTTTTAGCAATTATGTATCAGCTGTCATAAATTAAATTCTAGAAAATTATATCCTTTCAATAAATTTTTTACATAATGATGTAAGTATAGTAAGTTATTAATAAAACTATTATTATGACAATTTATTATTTTTATATAATGAAGCTTTTAAAATGTTATATATTTTATTATATAATTTGATAAAAAGTTACTCCATTATTTGCATGCTTCAAAATTTTGATATTATATCTACATGTGTCATTTTTATAAGAATGTATTAAATAATTTTATCTAAGTTTTCTTTAATTGTTTTTAAAATATTGATAGTCATTAATTATAAAACGTACGCAAGTTTCAAATTATTCCGTACGGTTTGTTTTGTATCTAACTAAAATTTGTATTTGAGAGTATTTTGTAAAATATGTTTAATTTTGTTTTAGAATATTATTTAAAGTGTGTGTGTGTATGTTGTGTGTGTGTGTGTGCGTGCGTGCGTGCGTGCGTGCGTGCGTGTGTGTGTGTGTGTGTGTGTGTGTTTACTATAAAATGAACGATAAAAGAGAACTATTTTCTCTTAAATGCTTCATTTTCTAACAGAAACTATCAAAAAAAAGCGTAACTAAAAGCGGTCACGGACATTTCATTGTGAGGCCAATTAATGATCTAATTAACGCGTGTTTCCAGGGCTATCGTCCTTGTACGAACGACAAAATCGGCGCCACGAAGAAGCTACTATGTTTAGAAGAGCCGGGGTACTGAATCTTCGTGTATTTTAGTTGCCACTCGTTTTCTGGCTTGGATGGTGGCCAGTGCGACTTGTATAATTCGCGCAAATTTTCTTACATACAGTCACTCTCGTTTGTGATGAGCCGCGTTATAATTGCCCATGTGACATCGTGATTCATTACGTTTCCTTCCTATTAGCGTCTTGTATTTTCCACAGAAAGCTTCGCAGAACGCTTCCCTGTGAAATCGCTATTCGTTACAGGTCGAATTTCCGGCCAGTTCTCAGCTGTTTATTGACGCTTCCTTGGCAATACGCTTATGCGTTCCCCATTTTAAACAGAAGATTAGCAAACGTTTACATTGCGGTAACTTTGCAATCGCGAAAGTACACACATGCCCGCGCACATTCTTTTCTTTTTGAAATATTCGGGGTTCTAATTTTGGTCAGTCATTTCAGTTCTTTTAGTGGAATATTAAATTTGAAATATTAATATTTAATTGAATCTATAATACTTAACAGTTAAACAAATAATTAGAGAAAAATTATTTTATAAATGAGTTAAACTTAAATAAATTATTATGTTGTTACAGTGTTTAATAATTTAATTGATGGAAAGAGTTCTACTTGTTTCCATAATTACGCTCACGTTTCTTATGTTACCAACCTGGCACGTGCTTTCGAAAGTTGGTCAATCTGATCTTGAAAGTCGACAACGACCTCTTGATGCTTTTTGCGCAAAAGATGTGCGGTTTCCTCGCTCTCGAGATGGACATCTTCGAGTAGTTTACGCAACTTGGCCAGTTCCGTGTCCCTTTTTTTGTTGATCTCGAACTAAGCAAGAAAATTGTTAATTTGTGCGTTTACATTTAGTTATGTAATGTTGTCTTTTGTAGTTGACATAATTAGCTTTGAAAAATTTAAATACTTACTTGAGATTCGGCGCCACCCTCGGCTTCTTCGAGACGTTCGGATAGTTGGATGACTTGCACGCTTAAATCAGCGCGCTCGCGTTCGATCTGGAAGATTATAAAATTATATGAAAAAAGTATATATAATTTTTACATTTATAAAAATGTAATATTAATACTAAAATTAATAAATTTTATATAAGATGTTCTGCGAAAGATTTACTTTTAAAATAAATTATAAAATGACATACGGTTATAAAAAGAAGTATCTTATAAAAAGTTTACAAAATGTATACAATGTTTTTATAATAATTTAAAAATAATGTTTAAATTAAAATTAATGAAAAAAAATTTGATGTACTGATTGATATATTTGTGATTCTGATTATTTATTTAATAGAAAATAAACAATAATTCAAATTTTAATAAAATTTTTAAATTAAAATTCTTCTTAGATTAAAAACATTTTTATATAATATATTTTTTTGTAAATTGACATTATGTAATTACATGTGAAATCAGATTCTTAAAAATAAGTTTTAGTAATAAATGCATTTAAGTTGCAATTATTGTTTTAATGAAAGAAACGCATGACAATGTACTTTGCCACGGTATCTTGAGATGCATCTTTGACGTCAGATTACTTCACATCGTGAATAGGACAATCTATTTTCGAGCGCGGCGTGTCTATATTGGGAGTCTTATTCATATTACAAACGAAGCGTACAATATGAAAAAGAAAGTTATGTCAGAGAAATTATGTATTCGAATATTATTTTATTTGATATATGCTGTGCTTTAATTATTTTAATTATAGTGTTATATTTTAAATATTAAATAACTACAGAACAAATGCATTTAATAAAAAGTAGCTATTATAATATTGTCAGCTACAAGTATTCTTAAAATTTTTGAGAACTTTTTATAATTATACATATAGTAGACTTACACATTATTTGATGATCAAAAATTAAATTAAATTATTATTTATTTATTTATTACACGTTTTCACTATAAAAAATTTAAAAAATTATTTGCTCTTGTATTTTTAATTGCAAGAGTATTCGTGAGATTTGCATTTTCTAAATGTAATGATGCATTCCGTACATGTAAACGAAGATATGTAGGGTGTTCTGAAAGCATACACCATGCGCCGTAGCCGTCATATCAATTTTCAAGCTTTATAGCTTCGAAACGCGAGGAAAATTTTTGGCAGTTGTTCAAGTCACGTATTACGTCCGTTTCCACACCAATCCGATTTCTGTGGAATTTTAACAGACAATGAAATCTGAGAAGTTCTTGTAAGATTTGATTCTTTATTTAAAATCTATTGTGTCTTTTTTGTTACACACGTAACTGGGTAAAGTTATTATCAAACAATATAATTTCTGCTTTATACGATCTTATTAGACGTGTAGGAAATTTCTCAAAATTTTTAATTAAAAATTAAAAATTAATTTTTTAATTGAAAGTATTCTTTTAGTAAATAGAGACGTTAGTGTTTTCTAATTTATGATAAAGAACAAAACGTTTCTTTATTTGTGTAGATAAAGTAAAATTATATTCAAATATCATATAGAAACACTGCGTTTTTTTATAGTCGCGTTTTATGTACGTTTCATGTACATTTGTGAGACTAGTGTTTCACGTACATTTGTAAGATTACGCGATAGTGTTTCCCTCGTTTATGAAAGTAGGCAAGTAGTGTTGAATACAACGTAGGAATGCGGGAACGGTCCCGAAGAAGCTTCGCGTCCCTAAAAATAGATGCAACTCAAGAGCTGGACATTTTGACCTACTGCTACCTACTCTGTAATTAGCATCTTTTGTTCCTTTTCGCTTTCAACTAATAACATTTGATAATTATTCAAATTATCGATGTAAAGTTATAATTAATCAACGTGAACTTTTCAGTTTTCAGAAGTTTTCTGAATGATTAGTTTTCAGATGTTATATCAATAATCTAGAATTACAAAGCGGTAACAAAATAAGAATTTTTGTAAAAACAAGATTTCAAATAATTTTCATCAACTTCTTCATTAAAGAAATTATAGTTAAACAGCCCTGAGAGAATTTGATTATTTAATTCGTCTTTCATTTTTCTTTCGATCATGCTTGTTGAAAAATGATTTAATCAAGTGTTTTATATAAATAATAATAAAAATATAAAAAAATATATAAATATATGTAAATAAATTATAAAGATTACGTTTTATTATTATGGCGCTTTTATAATGTAATAGTAACATGTGTTTGATTTAGTTTTAACAAAGTAATAAGAAATCTAAAATATCTAAATAAAAATTATTTACTTTATGTTTTAATAAAATGTAAAACATTATATAAATTCTACAATATTCTATAAAATTTTTATGTTTATGTTGTATAATGTTTTAAAACTTATAAAGTAGCTAATTAGTCAATTAAATTATTTATTTGTTTCTGTATACGTATAGCAAAGTTTTGGCAAATATAATTCTAACATTACTAAACCTGATAGTAATTAAGTATCATAGCAGATGATACTTTTAATGTCCGCCATTGCATTTAACGTATTCAGAAAATCGAGCATTCAAATTACTGTGAAAACATAAAGACATTCAATGGAACTCACTCTCTGACGCAGCTCTCTCTCAGACTCTAAGTCATCCTGCAGTAGGCGGATTTTGTCCTGAAAAGAGAGGCAATGAGGATTAAAGGATATCACGATGCCCGTTATAGAGGGTCGATGCTTTACGTAATCGCTAGACGAAAATATCCAAGAGCGGAGGCTCGGTATTTCAGAAAGACGGACGGCCTCCGTAGAATAGATTCGTCCTCGGTAGAAGGAGAGAACGCCGCGATGTCTGATTAGCGCGTCTTTGAGCTACTTGGTTGAGATTATTTCAAGAAAGGCGCTCATGTTGGATGCGCCAAGAAAATCAGCCAGGCCACTATTTGCAAGAGATGAAAAAATAATCTTACTTGGTCTCGTAGAGACGATTTAATCTTCCTTTATACTTTCCTTGAGACAAAATAATCCCCTAGAAGAGAAAATCCTCGAAAAAATCGACACTAAAGTATCCTGTAAGTTTATGTAGAGTTGATAGTATCATCATACTTAGTATCTTCAAACGGTTTCAATCTGATATCTTGGCACGATCGTCATTTCGGATCGATATTTTACCGACTATTTTCGTGCACGAGCAATCCGATAGCTACAGAACGTCGTACACTTTCCTTCCTCGTCAGATTGGCACTTACATCCCTTATGGTCACTGAACTTTCGCGATTCACTACTTTCGCGATTGGTCACTGCTCCGCATTGTTCATGTGTCCATCGCGTATCACTGATGATCGACATTTTAATCACGCACGGAAACTTTTGTTGAAGCTTCTTCTTCAGTAAAATTTAGCGATTAGTAAATGCGATCGTGCGTTTCCTCAGGAAGCGTTGGAGAACGTCGGTCGGTACGTCCTATTTCGTTCGCCGCCATTATACGTAGATGCAATAGTTGCTGCAGTATTAATTAAGTGGCCTAGCAAATCTTGTTGATTTATTTGAATCTCTGATTTTAATTTAATCTTCTTTAGTTTTCAGAAAAATATTCTCCGATTTTTCCGGTTATTAGATAAGTTTTCATGCAGTAGTACAAAGTAGTACAATGTTTCAGCGAGAGATGAATATTTTTCATTCTTGTAATGTATAAAAAAATTATTTATTAAAATTTAGTATTATTGGGTTGAAAGTACGTATATATATTATTATAAATTTATTTAGTATTTTTTATTATAAATTTATTAACGTTTAATTATTTGAATTTTACCAAGTTTATTTTAAAATTCTTTTTCAAAATTCCTGTTAAAATAACAACTAATTTTAGGTACGTGTCACTAAGCAATAGATTCATAAATAATTTTATCCAAGTTATTCATGGAATATAATCAGAGGCTAGTAAAATTAGTGATAAAAGAAAGATATATATTTTTTAATCATCGCTGTTCTCTCTTCTACCGAAGTACCGAAGATTAGAGACACTTTTTTGCAAGACCTACCTCGAGTCTGGTGAGAGCGCTCAGGTCGGCGCTGTATTCGATGCTAACATCTGCAGTACCCGCACCGCCAGTGGAGCGGTACGTGTACTTAGAGGTTTTAGCAACCGCTGAAGACGACATTTTTTTCGCTTCGTTCTCTATTTATCTTCAACAAGTTCTGGCTTTTCTTCGTACTTTGCCGGACTTAAGTCCTCCTTAATTTAGACACCCTTTACCAGTAACGATCCTTCTTTTTGCGCCTAGCTAAGTCAAATAGCCTCGGCCTTAGTTGTTTGTTGGTGAGTCTACCTCCACTTTCTTCCACAATCTTCTTCTTCTTCCTCCTCTTCGGGGTTTCGGAGCCGACCAGCGCCCTACTCGTAGTGCGCGACCCGTCGTCGTTCGTATGGCGCGCCGGCTGTTCCATGGCTCCGTCAAAATGACGATCGACGCAAGCGCATTGATGTTAGGTCCCCACCAGGAACGGTGAACATATTCGTCATCATCGTCGTTCTTGTCGTCTTCATCATCGTCGAGAGCAACCACTAAACCACGCTAGACGCCCACGTTGTCTAAAGGTAGTTGCCAAATTACCTTCAGTTTAGGTGACTACAGTGGTGAAGATATTGAGTAGAGAAGGTCGCTCTTTAATAATCTTTATTATGTTACATCAGCTTCGAAGTGTACAACAGTCAAGGACTGTTACGTAGGACATTTTTTTATTATTTCCTAAAATATTAATCAAAAATATAAAACAATTGATTTTTAAAATCGTATTGTAGGGACTTTCTAATATTTGTTTTAAAATATTTTAATTAAATTGTAATAATTGATTATATTTAGGGAGTTAAGTAACTTACCTAAGTAATAATAACGATAATGACTTACTTTTAAAAAATGTAATAAGTTACGCGTTATTTTTAGTAGAAGTAATATTCTCAATTCAATAAGTTTCATACAAGTTACAACTTGCGGTCGAAAATGTATTTTATAAGATGAGTATTTCTAAATTTAAGATTTACTTTGCATTTTTTTATTTATATAAATAATAAAAAATAAATATATATATGTATAATAATAAATAAATAAAAGTATATAAAAAATTTTAGAATATTAAAACTAAATATATTGCTTAATAAAAAGCATGTGATATGAAAAAAAGTCTAATTATTACAGATGTATGAGTGTGTTACGCATTGACTTTATAGATACAATTATTCTTAATTTATAAAAATACTTAGTTATGTAGTACTAGTTTTAAGTTGTTTCTTATTCTAATAAGTTGGTGTACATTCAGTAGCCATCTCTTAAAGGGGTTGTTTGAACTCGTGCACGTACTGTCATCTGAACTAATTTAATACAGTGCACTTGACAAGAGAGATGTATCGTGCAAGATATTCTTAGTTCAACCATCGATAAAACGAGCTGCCGACTCATTCATGATTTATCTGCTCACAAGTATGTAATAGAGAAGAGTCATGTGATAAGAGATAAATAAAGTTATCAAACTATCTAACATAGTCACTGCCAAATATAATGTCATAACAATGCATTGTTCTTATTTCAAGTGTTTTTGTTTATGTATTGTTGTTTTTAGATCAAAGATTCATTGGTAAGTAATTCTATAATGACGCATACTGTGACTGATATAAATATTTCGGAAAGTAAAGAGTTGGCAATAAAATAGCATTTGAATGATAATATCTTTTAGGACATATTTAAGTTTAATTTAAGATCTTACGTGTAGTTATCAGTTGCAATTGTTGTCAATATAATATACAAAATTTTGTAATAAATAAAGTTAACAAATAAATAAAATAAAACTTTTTGTAAATACATATGTTTAATAAATATTATATATACAGAAAATTACTATTCTGTATATTTAATTTATTAATTTTTGCAGTCCAAATAAAATCTATGAAATAATAATTATTTATATTATTAGATTTTATTATTATAAATTCTATATTATATTATTATAAATATATATATAACACACATATTATTAATAAAAAAAGAAAATTTTTTAGTACAAATTATTAGGTGCGATCGTAGTTATCGGACGAAAAAATTTTATTATATTATAAGTAATGTAAATACTACGGTAATTTAGTTAAAAAAAGTATTTTTCATAATTTCTTCTTTGGTCTGTGCTTATTATTTGCCATAGTAATTTTTATTATAAAGTTTTAGGTTTTTGAGGTTCTAAACTGGATAATTTCAGCATATGATATCAACAATGATTTTCCTCTAAAAAATATATGCTAAATATATTTACTTTAAAGAATGTTGTTTGTTAATTTGTTAAATAGAAAGGAATTTTTTTTCTAAATGTTTATAATGTTTAAAAAAAAGACTGATTAAAACAAAAATCTTGTATAGTAAAACATTTTCTTTAATTTAATTTTTTATAAAATTAGTGTTTTTGTTTATTAAATCAATAAATTTCGCAAGATGCATCTTTATATCCATTTTTATGTAAAAGTACATTTTGCAAAATTGTAGTCTTATGAAATTATCTATTAAATCAATGAGTAAATGCTTGTGAATGAAGAAGATAGTAAACAGTTTCTGACGAGATTGTTAATTATTTTTTTAGATGTTCAGGTCTGATGTTTCTAAAATTTTTTTTATTAGTACAATGTTATCTTTGTTTATGATATATTTACTATTTTTCTATTTTATAATTTGTATTGAAAGAAACGCAACTAATATTTAAACTTAAACTGTTTAAAGGAGGAAAACTATTCCATACTGCTTCAACATCTACGTTTCATCAAAATTCTAGTTCTTCGATCAGAGCAAAATCGCACGGTCGTTCCGGATGCTTCTTTTTCCGTCGGATTGCCAGTTTTCACACAATTTCCTCCCACTTTGCCCCACTACTAGCGAGTGTCTATAAAAGGTCGCCGGACGATGGTGGGCAAAGATGTTTGGTCGGCCTAGCCCGAAGCTCACCAGTAATTTGAGATTGGCCCCCTCTCTGCTTGTTCATCCCCTTCTTCTACCCTTCGTTCTACTCTTCTTAAGTGGCTCGATCTGGTGGAGAATTCCAGGTGTCAGAGAAAAGAGGTAGCACATCGTCAGACCAAACGCGAAAATAGCTTTCTCATCTGTTTCTCTTTCCAACCTATCTCTTTCAAGCTGATTAGATGTTTGTATATGTGTGTGTTGCACTTTAATTTCTTCTGTTTTGAAGTTTTTTATTTATTTTCTTATTTATTTTCAATATATAACACTTAATTGTAATTTTTTCTTCTTAAAAAGTTTATTTATTAAAATTTTTAATTTATTCATCTATTATGTTTTTTAACCATTATAAATTTATTGATTTTAAATTTAATTCCTACAATCTCGTAATTCTTACAATTTTATTTCATTTGCTTATATATAATAACTTTTTATTAATTATTCTAGAAACACATTTTATTGATCCAATAGTAGTTTTCGAATCTTTAGCCAAATGTACTGCTCGAGCACTTTTTATTATTTTATTAACTTGTTTAAATAATAAATTTTAATTGTATATAAGATATAAATGAAAGCATGATTTATAAATTTACAAATAAGCGACCCTATTAAAAAAATATTTTAATTAATTTGGGTTTTCTTTATGTATTCTGTATAATTATAAGCATTAACAAAATTAAATTAGTTTTTAATTTAATTTTTTTTATATTTAATTTTTTTTTTTTCTTAATGTAATTCCAGTTATCTATAAAATAGTTATAATTTATTATCTTATTTTATGTAATTACACTATTTTTATTTTTAATAACATTAGTCTAGCAAAATTTGTATTGTCAGATTAAAGTTATGTAGGTTTATTATTTCTTTGGAGTAATAAAATGTCGCCATGTGTGCATTTACTGTAGCATGTTTCGTGAAACTGATTCGGATTTCTGATTCTAGGTCATACTATTTATTTTATTTACAGTAATAAATTATGAAAAGAAATAAACAAAAGAAAGTTACTTAACACTTATAATAATCGAATACATTTCTCTACATTCCTAATTATAAAAGTGATGTTATGGGATAATTTTAATATTATATTGGTTTTATATTTACAGTATCTTAGCGATTAAAGATTTTTACTGTATATAAGGAATGTGCTGTATACATATAAGGAATACGCGTATTACATTTACATTTTTTTATAATACATTTGTAAAAATAATTAAAATTAATATTCTTTACACTATAAAGGATGAATGTTTTTTATTTTTAATTAAAATCTTCAGATTGTCACATCATCATTAGTGTCTTAACATTAAATAATTTTAAATCTTATTACTGATTTTTTTTACTTAATTTAAAGTTTATCCATTTAAAATTTAAATGTATTATTTAGCACAAAAGTATAAAATTTGTATATATATTATTATTTGCTTATTAGAATTACGTAATATATAAATTTTAAACGCTGACTTAACATTAAGTAATAGTCTCATAAGGCAAGAAAGAAAATATAACAAGAGATATAATTGTTTCGACATTTTATTCTAAAAAAAAACCTAAAAATGACTTCCAAGTTGTTGAATTAGTGTACTGCCATAATTTTCTAAATTTTACTCCAGTCCATTCTTATTTGATTCAATTTTCGCAAGACTATATTAAAAAATTTCTAATTTTCTCACTTCTTATTAATAAAAAATCTATTATAGTTAAACAATACACGACTCAATAATTTATTATTTTACATAATTGCGTCTTTTTAAATATTTTTATTGTTATTACAACAATTAAAAACATTCCCTTGTATTACTTAAGATTGCTGCATTAGTCAATAAATAAAAAAGAAATTTATGATTGTATTTTAAATACATTTTTATGTATTAAATAACAAAGTTTATAAAATAAAAAGACTAAAATTAAACATTTAAAAAATAATTAAAGTTTAAAGATTAAAAAATAGAAGTAAACAAATTAAGTAAATTTAAATTTAAATTAAGGTAATTAAATTAAGTTTTAAGAAGTTTATACCACACATTTATGATTTCTTCATTATAGAGAAACATAGTATTTTATGCTTCACGGCGATTTTTTTTCATACTGTATTATGAGAAAAATACAAAAGAGATAAATATAAACAAAATAGTTTTAGATTGCTGCAAATAAATAAAATAATTCAATAGTGTAACAATGTATTTACTATTGTTTAAACTATTCAACTTGCAAAAGAAGATTATATAAATTTTATTTTTATTTTTTAAGAATCTGTTTTTAGCAAATTATGTATTTTTTCATAAAAAAAAACAAATATATATATAGATTGGTATTTCTTTAATTATTTAAGTAACTTACGTTTTATTAATATTAATACAGTGTAAAGTTTAGTATTTAGAAAATAAGAAGATGCTACTTCGGGAGTATTGGCCTTTCCCTACTTTTAAGTAAAATTTAATATTTTAATCAAATTTGTATGAAAATTAAATCTAAAAATATAAAATTGCAATTGATTATTTTGATGTCTTATTTTAATATTTTTAAATTCTTAAATAATCATTTACTGATGACTATTCAGCGATTAGTGCAGTAATTCCATAAAATATTTTTGCTTATTTTTACTTATTGTTAAAAGCTTAAGGGGATCCTAAAGTGCCCGTCAAACTTAATCAGGGTCGATAATAGAGTCATTCGTGCATACCATTAACAAGATTTCATATGTATTTCTTTTACAGATTCGGAAATTTTTTTTCAAAATTAAAGTATACGTATTAATATCATTATATGAACTGTATTTTATACCAAGAAACAGACGACTTTAGAATTCCCTTAAAGTTATATTTATATTATTTTTCAATCAAACTTAAGCTTATAAAATATGCAGAAATGTTTACATATAAATTATTGGTTTTTGCTCTAAATAATAGATACGCATAATAATTGTAATTATTATATGCAAAACGCAAGATTGCTTTTGAGTTTGTCGCAATTTATTAATATCGTGTCCCATTTTCATATTATAACATCTTCGACTGTTTGCAATTCTGCACCTGTCATGCGCATTTCGCATATAATTATAGAGAACATGAGTCTAAAATTCGGAAGAGGTCAACAGGTGGCTTTTTAAGTGATTTTGCTAGAATCTTCTTATTAATGATGAAATCAGTAAATATATTATAAAGCATGCAACTATCTGCTCGAGAAATTGGATACGATTACATTACGTTTTATCGTTATTACTTTTATTTTGCCATTATAAAAATAAGTTTAAACCTTATAATTGATATAATTATTAAAGTAATGTGCCAAAATTATTCATTGTCTAGTAACTATTTATATAACAATGCTTATAATTTTTAAAAAGTTTTGCAATCATAAGCAATATCATCGGCTTTTCTTTTAAAATGTAAATCGGGCTGCCGCGTGCTAATACATAATCTGCAATCTTCATCATAATTTGCATATAACTGCGTTGAATGTAATATTATCGAACACAAAAGGTATATCATCTTCATATAAAATTTCTATGGTAATTTTACGCTTTAAAATTCCAATAATCTTTATTTAATGTTCAAATTTTTAATCTTTTACCATTAAATATAAAATATTAAGCTTTATGTAAGAATTAATTTATTTATTAAAGCGTTCAAAATTTTTGATGACATTAAATCATCGTTTAAAATTATTACGAAAAACTCAGAACGTTTTTCGGCATTGCCGCGGAAATTCGGGATGACTAAGCCAATCTCTATTCTTATCTGAAGAATACTCTTTTATATCCACTAAGAAAGTAGGGTAAGTGGGATGAAATATAAACTTCTTTTTACACACATGCACGCACGCACGCACGCATACACGCACACACACACACACATTCTCTTTCTCTCTCTCTCCCTCTCTCTCTCTCTAAATCTAAAACGCAAAGCAAAAAGATCTTTTGAAATCTTAAAAGTTGTCACGATAATTTAAATAATGATTTAATTAATTAATAAAATAAATAATGTCAATTTGAGAATTATCATAGACTGAAAAAAATGCTTCCAGACAGCACTATGTTCAAATGTGTCAAAAATTATGACATAAGACATCTTATAAACGCATTTAGAAAATGTGTTTAAATAATATCTTAACGCAATTTAAAACATCTTATATCCCGAGTTTGAACGTGCATATGTGAGAGCAAAGGATCGATTATATTTCTTTTTACGATTTTTACGTGGTACTGTTCATAATTAATTACAAGCATTGAGTATGTAATTGTCGTTAATTCGTGGCACGTGTATAAAGATTATGAAAAATCTATCAACGTCGCAAATGGATTTAAGTAACAAGTTTGTGTTTTATTTACATTCCTTTTGGTTTTGTTCTGCAACACGTTTCAATCATGTTTAAATGATACATGAAGATATTAACATAGTGTATAAAATGCACCAAATATGTTGCTTTTGTTTTAAATAGATTTTTATTTAAGATTTTATTAAGCTACGTTCTAATTCTTGATTTGAATTTTAAAAGAAGGTTATTAAAAATATTAAATGTTATTATTAAAGATAAGATTCTGACAATATCATATTGCGAACAATGTAATTATAAATAACGTAATAATGATGTAAAGATAGTTGCAATCAGAATTAGGGTTTAGACAAAGAAAGTTCTACAAAGATAACACTAAATTATAGCAAAAAATTATTTTAAGTTAAACAAAATATTTCTTATAGATTTTGCTGAAAATGGGTTTTCTTTTCTTTTTCTGATAAACTTCTTTATTTTTCTTAAATTTTTGTTTAAAAAATTCTAAATATATTTGATATCTAAAATATTATGCGCTTAAGTAACACAAATAATATTTATATAATATATAATTGAGTTAAACACACAACTATTTGTATAGCGTTAATCTAAAGCTCTGTAAAGCTTTCAAGTAAATTCTTGTAGCGCCACCAATTTAGAAAGCTGTCAACTTGAATATCACAGTTTGCTTCAGTCTCCATCGATAACTGTACTTTAGATCTTTCTTCAAGTATAGTATTTATCACTTGATATCTACCACGATCTCTGGTAAGAGATAATATTACTCTAACACTTCACGTAAGTTGGCAGCACTAAAGTTTAATTAGCTACTGTAAATAAATAACTAATTGAATATTATAGATAGTTTATCTTTAGGCCCATATTCGCTTCTAAAGACGTTAGCGTTTTTTTGTTATTTTTTCTTTGTTTCATGTCTAATGAACAAAAAAGATAGAATAATGAAAAAGCATACTAACAACTTTACAATCGCGTTCTGCATATATAATATATATAGATCTTAATATATTCTATAATAAAGATATGTTAATAGAAGTGCCTAATAGAGATATATCATTTAACAAAATACTGATAGAGAAATAAACTAAAATATAAATATATTTAAATACTTAATCCTAACAAAACTAAGAAAAACAATTTTAAATTATAAATATTGTTTTTTACTTATTGTTCAATTTGCTAAATTTTTAATTTTTGTGAATACTAATTATTCTTTGTACAGTTAGACATGCTATTATTATTTTATACTTAAAGAAATTTAGATTTTATTAACAAAGAATTTCTTTCGGTTCAGATTGTATAATGAAAATATTATTATTTAATTTTATTATGCAGATTAAAAAAATTTTGCTTTTGTATTTTTTAATAGAAATTTTACATCAGTAATTTTATTTTTATGTTACATAATAAAATGATATTTATTACTTATTTATATTATACCATATTAGTAAAAAAAGAGATAAAGAAAACCGGAATACAACAAAAATTATATTATACAATAATCATGTTAAATTTGAAAAAAAATATTAATTAATTTTTTATTTGTTAATGTGTTACATGAAAAGAGTAAAGAATTAGTTCTCATATTATGAAAATTATTTTTTAAAGCAATTTTAAATTGCAAAGACTTGTGGAAGAGAAATAATCTTTGCGTATAAAGCGTCTAACAAAAGAGAGAAATACTACGATTTTTTATAATATTACATATAAAATAAGAATTATTAATACAATAGAAAAGCTATTTTCAATAATAGCAAATACTGACAGAATATATAATTTACTTATTAAATAAAATTATAGTTTGTAATTTTAGTTTTTTTAATTAAAATAATATTGTATGTGCATTGTTTTATAATTAAAAAATTATTGAATAACTACTGTTTTTACAATTTAATTTTAATTTTCTTAAAAGTGTCTTACATTATTTGTTTGATCATGTTTTCTTAGATTAAAATAAAATAACAAAAAACAAAATTGAAAAATTGTTTATGTGATAAGATCTGTGAATTCAAATTCTTGATTTTAAAGGATTCTTACAATTAATCTGTTCAAAGCTGGAATCAACATTCAACATCAACTGTCAACATTCTGGTGTCAACTCGGAAACTCGGTGAAACTTTTCAAGCTTTTCATAGATAATGCTAAGTCTCTCGTCCTTGCTCTTCCACGGTAACATTGTAAATCCTGTTTGGGGATACTCTCGGCTACCAATTTCTCAGAAGTTACCGCTTTTGTAAAGTTCTGTGGACTTCTCACCAGAGAATCACACCATCATTTCAAAGAGAATCCAGCCAGTTGAAATGATCTTGTGGCAATATTGTCCTCATTTCCTGGAAACAAGACGACTATAGTTTCATGAGTGGTTTATTCTGTCATCGGATGTATCATTTACTCTCAGAATATCAAAAGAATTCGAAATTTCTTTCAAATTCAATGATTAAAGATTTAGGTAGTTCGATTTAGAATTGTAAATGTTTTTTATAAAAGTTACCATTACTGTTAGCTAGAAAGTAAGAATTTATTACCTTGTTGAAATTTTAATTGATCTTCCTTATAAAATGACATATAAAATTCAACTGTCTGTGTTACTATTTGACCAATTTTATATATAAAATTTATAGTTATTTTAGTTAATTATAATTTGATCAACATGCATATTTTAAATGAGGACTTGAACTTCTTGTCGCTAGTAATAAAGAATAAGTGCTTATTCAATACAACTGATCAAATCTTTATTTAAAATATTGTACGTTTTGATCTAGATTTCAAGTCCATATCAAGTGAGAAAAATTCAAAAGATTCGAGAAAATTTGATGTAAAAGTACTGATTTGTAAAGCTGTGTATATTTTATATATACATTTATAGTGTGTAATAACAAAAATAATAATAAAATTAATTATTAAATACATGTGAAACTGTAACAACGTTGACGTTACAAACAAAAAAAAGATTGTTACAAAAAACGGTAAATGTAACGGTGTTATAAGTAATCTAATTACGGTGTTATAAGTAATTTACTTTCCAATATTGGTTTGATTGCACTTTTAAAACACATTTAATTCATATGTAACACATTATTGTGATCTTGATAATCTGTAAAAGATTTTATCTTCCACTTCAAATACTATAACAAAATTAAGTAATATTTAATTAATCTGTTATATAAAAAATAAAAAATAAAGGAATAAGATTTTTGTAGAAAAATGTAAATTAAAACGAAGGGTTAAAATTAAAACTTATCGCACTGTAAAAATTTCTTGTGCAAATTTGTAGACGTTTTCTAATTTTTTAACTGTGTGCTGATTTTCAGTTTTAAAATACAGTTTTAAAGCAACTAGTAATATTACAATATTAAATAGATAATTAATTATAATATCAATTATAATAATGCTGCTGATAAACATTTTTAAACCGTACAAAAAATTGATTGCAAAAATATTATCCCAGTCAAAGTTCAAATCTAGAAAAAATATTATTTCAACCAAGTTCTTACTCCATCCATTTCTTCCGGTGCATCTCCATTTTTATGGTATTATGCAAATAATGATTTAAATCTCATTTATTTATACACGTTTATCTTTCAATATATTTTTTAAACATTTATTAGTTATTGCAATAAATATTATCATATGTAAATACAATTGATAAACATATCCAAAAAGTAGGAACATGAATCTTGGTGCAGTAATATTTTTGATATTTTGATAATATATTTGATATATGATTTTGATAATAAATATTTGTTTAAAGAAAACTTATTAGCAGTATTATTAAATTGATTATTAATTTAATTTTGCGTTATTGCAAATCTGATTTAGTTTGTAACTGTGAATAAATAATCGGCGTATAAGTTAAAGAATAGAAAAGAATAGAAAATGTATAAAAATTTACACATATAAAAAATATTATTAAATATTAGGTTCCTGCTCTAATCATTTCTTGGCATTTTTTTTATTTTAATTGTTATTCATATTGTAGTATAATCTCATTTGTTTAAAAAATTAAACGTTTTCAATCTGTGTATATCGATACAGTTGATAAAATTGATTATTATATAATATAATTACATTTAAAGCAAGAAAAATCAATTAAACTTAAATTTATTTAAATGTAAAATAAGAATAACACAATGTGTTTAATAATAATTAGACTTTACAAAAATTAAAAGTTTAACAAGTTTAAATAAGAAACAACATTTACAATTTTAAATTCGTATTTTAATTTTGTCAATATATATTGTGTATCCAAATTTGATATTAACTTTAAACTTTATTTAATATATTAGTTTATTCTGTTATTATTCTTTATTATATTGATATCTTTATCATTGATCGATTGCAATTTCATTTTTGCTTGAGCGGAAACGCACTCGCTCATACGAGATTTATCCTTATCCCCGGTCTTTCCCCTCGAAGTCGCGTCTTCCTCGCAGCCGGCGAAGCTGAAGACGAAGAAGCAGAAACGAATAGAGAGCAAGACAGAGAAAGTATAAAGCTATTCTTAAAATAGGGCTCGAGTGAGCACCATGAGTGTGACAAGGAGCTGTAACTCCACGGGAACAGAAGGGAAGTCAAGAAGAAGGAAGAAGAAGAAGAGACACAGAGAGTACGGAGTGAGAAGAGAACGAGAAAGAGCAAGAGAGAAGGAGAACGAGAGGGACCGCGGCGTGCCTTGCGGGTCGCCGGCTCTTCAGGGTCCGAGCTTCGTTCGAAACGAGGCGCCTTTGCAGCGCTTGCCACTTTCCTCTCCTACGAGGTCGCGAAGGTGTATTTCTTGAAACAAGTGATCGATTTTTCACTCGTGGCTTTGATACCGTAATCTTTCTCCCTCTTCAACGTCCTGTCGCGGTTGGTGCCGGTGAATGGTGTAACGGTGGATGCTCCTGTGCTTGATGGTGGTTGGTGAAGCCAGCTGCAGGAAGGGAGACGTTTTTGGAGACCTGTTTTCTTCTTTTGAAGTTTCTTCACCATCTTGAGGGACGTAACATCATGGCATCGTACAGGAGCTATGTAAGTTCGTGATCTTCGTGTATTGACTTGATGGTAGAACCAGTGTTCCGGAGATCTTTAACGCCATAATGATACGGAGAAAAACAACGTTTAAAGTTAATTGAAGAATCAATAACAAAATCTTTTTTCAAGATATTCGCTTTATGTGAAATAGCATTTTCGCTTTTGAACATCAGTTTATTCGCTCTTGGAGCAAATTTGTTGGCAATATTCTATGCAAACGCGTTGAAAGCTATGCTCTGAATTTTCTGCCTCTGATATCTTTATTGCTCGCTCGCCACGCAAAAAATATCAGCGAACTTCTATATTGGCAGAGCACGATGACACACTCATCGAAATAGACGTAATTTTTATTTGAACGATGAAATCGATATCCTCTTTGATCCGTGCGATTCTCGATATCTGACCATGTGCTTTCAGTCAGAACGCGTGAAGATATCGATTGATAGTTGGATTTGCATGCAAAAGTACGCAAAATGTCATTTATATTATTTGAGACATAAGATTTAACCATTATTCTTTTGCATTGTCACAAAACATATCTGAACAATTTGATATAATAATAATAATAATAATTCGTTGATATATGAAGCTTATTTCAATTACACTTTTATATGCAGCGTCTGGTTTAGTTTTAGTAAGATTAAAGCGAATACAAAATAACTTAATACCTTCATATTTTAATATCTTTATTCAATGCTTTGTTAGCAGTTTATTATTATTATTCTTACAGATTTCTTGAAAATGTTTGCAAATATTAATTAAAAATAAAAATGCATTTATTACTACATATTAAGATATATGATGATAAATTAGCATACAAGAAGGTAAGTAAAGCACATATAATAAAAATTTTATTATTAATCATTATTCGCTGGTTCTATTTAAAGTCCTCTGACAAAGTAACAAATATATTTACACATTATGTCTATAGCCGATTAACACTCAATGTCGCGAATCCATGGCGTACTTAACGAACGTGTACAGTGTAAATAAGTATTTTAAGCATACCGAATATTCAAAGGGTACCTTTACTTGTTGGTTCTGGTCGTTGGTCCTCGCGTATAATTTGAGTGCTGGCTCCGCTTTCGTCGCAATTATGCAATGTAAATGAAGTCCATTAACTTTATCGTCCAAAGGTCCAGGTCGCACGCCTGCTTATTCCACCCGCAGACTAAACCGGGTGTTTGCGAAATACCGCTAAGTCGGAAAGCTTTTTAACTAGCAATGATGCACATTTATTCACCCGTTAGGTACCGACACAACTTGCTAGGTTGTGCAGTGAATAATTTTCCACGGCACATTCGCACATTCGCGTTTCGCGTATTTACGCTTGAATTATGGCCACGAGCCATAGGAATATTTTTTTTATTATGGTGGCCATTGCTTGCACTGATTTACATTCCCATGCGTTGAGTTTTTCACTTTTAGTTCGAAATTACAGCTGGAGCGGTGCGATGCCGTAACGCTTCCAACGCGAATATCGTAGATCTCGCGAGCTGTAATTAAATTCGTTCCTTTATCACGAATGTTTCGTTAGAATTGTGCCTGCTTGACTTTGCCACATTGCACAGTGGAGAACTCAGCGTGCAGGAAATGAAATTCTGCAAAACGGTAGCCACATAGAAATATAGCAAAACTTGTTTACAGATATATCTAATATAAATGATTTACTAGATTTGCTTTAAATATTTAGCTTTTAGAAATGTCATAATTAAGTATTATTTGTAAAACAAAATAATACATGTTTCAACATGTAAACAATTTAATAAAATGCTGGTCCTATAAATTATGAAACAAGTTCTAATCAAGAATCCAATTTGCAAAATTAAATGTTTTAGACATGTATTGAAAGTTATAGATTCTTTCACTTTACTTTAATTTTTTGTAACTAAAATTATTGCAATTAAAATTATTTTTTAAATTATTACAAAATTTAAGAAAGAATAAAAATTGCCCTAAAAAATTTTTTTACAAGCTCTCTGAATATCTTTTTTAATTCTTTGAAATTGTCATTTTTTTTTAAAAGGTATTTATTATATTAAATATATACATATATAATAAAGACGTATATATTAAAAACGTACATTCAATTATGTCAATCTATAACTGAAATTTGTAAAAAATTACTCATTTCGAAATGCTTTATGCTTCTTTTATTGCAATAAAAATATATACGTAAAAAAAATGACTAAAAAAAGATTCCCACGTATTCACTGACTCGTGTCAGGCTATAGATGCCGCTGGCGTGAAAAATCGATCACGATTCGTCAAAAACGCAGCACGGCTGAAACATAACTCGATCGTTTATTGAAGGAGGTCGAAGCGATCGTTAGCGACGTCCAAATCCGAATCCCGGTTGCATGCCTCCCAGAAACATTTTCGTGCATCGGAGCACCGCGGGTCGCCCCGGCGTGACGCGACGTGCGCATGGCTATAGCAAAATTAGCCGGGTCTTTCCCAGACGATGTCTGCCCGTGCTGTGCGTGCATATTTATTCGTGGATAAAGCTTTCTTCTACCTCGAATATATGTACATTCGCGATCGACGCCGATGGCGCCGTGATGTATCGGGTGTCGAATTTCAAAGCGGCTCGAGAGACTCAGCCATACCGTGTTGCGTAGGGGATTTGTCTTACGAGCTATTCGCGCCAAGTTTGATACAGGACACGTCGAGTACAGGCACAGCTCCCTTATGAAAGCTTCTGAGAGATCCCAGGAGTCTTCATGAGGTTTGCCGTCGTCGACCAATAAGGATCTTTGTACGCGACCTGGATGCAAGAGCATACCCTTGGGCAGGAGTGCCGTCTTCCTCTCGACTTCTTTCAGGTGACTGGAGCTTGTAGCAACGCGCGAACGGAAGTATGCGTCGATGTATCACGTGCGACAGGAAATTTGTCGCAGACAACTCCTCTCCCAGGCTCGAATTACTTCTGCTTTCAGAAACGGATATACTGTAATAGATTAGTTTAATATTATAATGCTCTTTCAACAGCTTTAGAAAAAGAACAATATAATAAAACAAAAGATTAGAAATAAAAATATTTATATTATAAACAATTACGTAAATACTTTAAAATTAAAAGTAAAGAAATAAATTATGGAATATTTTTTGTATTAAGAAAGCTAAATTGGTCAAAGCAATTAGCTTCTTTGTAACTAATTACTTTATAAAGTGCTTTTGCTTTATTTTGTTAATTGAATTAAAAATGTTATAAAAATTTAATCGGTTTACATAGTATGCATAAAAGTAGCTTTAACCAGATTGACAATAAATAAAAATATGTTGTGTATATAATAGAATTTCATTTATAATGTCAATTAAGTACAGCGGATCTAAGTTGTTACAATAACAACAATTTATTTAACAATTCGTCTTTATAATGTAGATAGCGTCATGTTGACATGTAATAAGTCTTTAGTGATCATTTTTAGTCTCGCGTCACTTTCTTCCTATTTTTTTTTCCATTTAGGTACAAACATAAGCAATATGTTCGTGATAAATAAAGACTTTCTCCCTATTGATTATTCTAAATATACTTCTTCCAACTTTTCGAAGAAATCATGTGAAGTAATAACACCTCTCTACGTATCATATTGCGTCGAAATGACACGAGCGAACGACACGAGGCATTTAATGATATCATGAATAAATTTAGCTTTACAAATGTTGTTATTTTCGCTTTAGTCAAAATATCAGATGTATTAGACCTTGAGCTTATCAATGACTAACTGATTGTAAATGTATGAGGATAGTAAGAGATTATCTCTATTTTAATTTTATTTGTCCTCACAAAATAACACACTATTCTATTTTGAATTTACTTATTTGATACAGAAAATTCTACATAAGAGAAGATGCTTTAAATTTGATATTTTGTATTGTCGATAGACTTTAACTTTGTATCGTAACAAACGGAAAAGATTGTTAAACAGGCGAAAAAGATTTTGCCTGAAAGTGGAAAGTATATAGTTCGTTATTAATAATATATCTAGCTTAATTATTTTTCCTTAGGCACGCACAGAAAGCTCATGGATTAAAAGCGAATACATTTAAATATTCGAACGAAGATGCAGGGCGGAACAGTCGCCTAGACTGAACGGAGAAAGGGATTTAACGGCTTCTTTGAATATTCCAGGCGGAGCAATCGCAGCTGCAAACGATGGCGTGAATGCTTTTAATCGAGCGTACCATTTCTCTTTCTTTTATATCTGCTTTATGGTCCTTTTGCCTTTGCGTCGCAATAGAGCTCGATATTTATTGCTACGCAACTTGAAGCCTCTCGAAAAAAAAGGAAGATGAATTCTCGCTACGCGCTCGAACGCGCTTAACTTTCATGACGTTTCGTTAAGAGCTCTTTAAAAATACTACAGTCGGTACAACAAAAAATTGAATTGCTTGAAAAATTAAAAAATAATTTAAGTAATATTTCAGATATTTCATAAAACTGTTTAGAAAAAAATTAAAGTAATAATAGTTATACAAAAGATTTTCTTGAAATTACGTAATATAAATAATTTTATTGCTCTATAAAATAGTGTTACAAAATATATTTTTGTTTATAATTTAAAATAGTTATTTATAATTATTTTATTTTATAATTATTAATTACGCATTTAGTGATAACTAGTCATAAACTTTAATTAGTAGAAAAAAGTTAAAAAAACTATATATATAAAACAAAATATAAGAAAAAAATATTAATACTTCCATTTGTTTTCTATTTTCTTTAAAAGTATTCTGTAAGAACCCCAAAGAGCTTTTGCAACTTCTTATATGTCGTTGATAAAACGCAGGAAGAAGGAATATGCATGCGGATGCTGCAAAGTGAGAGCTTGTATACTTATAACTTAGGATTCGCTGCTATATTTAAACGTCGCCGTAGACGACGGTTTTGCCCTTTTTTTATCAAGGCGACGACGGAAGTAGATGGACTTCAGCTTCTGAATTTCGAAAGAGTATGGAACTGTCAGATGCTCGCATTAGAAGAGAGAGGTGTACACGAGAGAAACTGGCTTGAAGCATGCCATTGAATTAATCATAAGCCTTGGTGAACGGTAGTGCCAAAACTACCACGTGTTTACTCCAATGCTGACTTCGTATGATACAGAGAACGAAAAGAGAATCAATAGTAACGTTACATTCATCCCTCATGCAAATAGATGTACTCACTCATAATGACGTTGTTAAAGAAGAAAATTGCTTCGCTACTTATTACTCAGATACTTATATTTGTATGAGCTTATAAAAAATTTTTACTTTTGTAGTAAAACAAATAAAAATTAAATTATGAGCAAAATTACAATAAAGTGATAATTTATATTATAGAAAAAGTTTGAAACTACGGACCAATTTATGTTTATAAATATTAATTTTTTTTCTTTGTCATATTTTAAACTATGTTAAATCTTTATTACTCTATTAAAGTGATTTAGATTTTATTTTACTAAAAAATATTATTTTTAATACTTAAATAAAAATAAACATACATTGTGTTACAATTTATTTCTTATTTATAATATTTTTTTAATTACAAAATTAAGGAATTACAAATAAATTAAAAGAAACTTAAGATTTCTCGTTGCATCAATAGATATTCAACTTTTACTTTTTCTTTATGCATGTGAATTACAATTATGTAAAAGATGTTTAATAATTTAATATATATAATATATATTATGCGTATAGATAGAATTAATAAAATTTTCAATATTACTAATTTATGTCTCGCTGCAACTTCGAAATTTGCAAATGAAAATTGTACGAATTTTATTTTTGCAATTAAAGAATTTATTTTTAACTAATTTTATATAGAAATAAGTCACGGATGCATGAGTTACAAGTTTTTATTTCTTTAATTGTCTAAGTAAATCATGCTTTTATCAATATTAATAAAGTGTAATGTTTAGTTCTCAAGAAATAAAAGGATTTTAGAAAGCCTATATCAGTATTGGGTTATATTTCCTATATTTTCCTATATTCTTTTATATTTTATGTATGTTATAATTTTAAATATAAGTAATTATTTTATATTGACCATGCTGCTCATATTTTTCTTACATTAATACTTACTACTTTAAGTAAAAATTTCCATAAGAATGTCTACTTTATAAGTTACAAGATATTAAAATAGTACTTAACAATAACAAACTAATACTATTTTAATGTAAAAAAATTTTACTAGATATTATTTATAAGATATATATTATTTTAAATTATCAAAATTTTAATAATAAAAACTAACTACTAAATTTGAATTAGCACTCGGGTGAAATTTCCATAGCATTCCAGAGTTAAAGCTGACAGCTGTCGAAATGTTTGCCTATGCCATCAAATTTCCAACGAGAATGGATATTTCGGGATTGTGCCAAAGCTAGCACGTCGATGCATCGCTGTTTTGACGTCGTCGCCTTGTTAGCGGCGCGTCGCGTCAGGCAACAAGGTTGTTGGCAAACACAGCTGATCTCGTGGATCAATTGCTGGAATTGAACCCAATTTCACCCTGTGCAGGTTGACTTCGCTGCATGATGTCGATGAGCCAAATCAATAAGCATGCATTTGCAAGTATTTGATGATCCGTTATATATAAAGAATTATTGCATCTATAATAAAATAAATTATTGACTTTTTGCAAAAAATCCTTAATTCGGCGAAATCAGCAATTATTTTAAAATAACTGATAATTAATTTTTAACAAACTAATTTTTAACAAACTTAATCAGCAATTTAAAAGTTTGAAAAACAAAATCTTTTTACGTGTAATAATCTTTTTTATAAAATTGTAAAAAGATGTATTTAAAATTAAATAAAAATAAACAACAAATAATTTAAATATTTTAGTAAAATTTAAACTTAGTTGCTTAATGAATGACATAAAATACTAAATGTAAAACAGATAATAGGTAATAAAAAATAAAAGTATTTTTATAAATTATTACTGTCAAAGAAAACATTCAATTCTGTTAAATTATTAATAGCAAATAACACAATATATGTCTATTTACATTTTTTCATCTTATCTCTAATATTTTTTTTTCATTACTTCAATAACGGTAAAATATCATTTTATGAAAGCAATTTGCCACAGGTGTTTGTACGGTGACAGGAAGATATAAAGAATTATGCATTTCACGCATACAGAAATGATATGTTCGTTTGATAGAACAAGTTAGTTGTCTGTGTGCGGCTGGAAAAATTTATGATCCATTCGTCGGTGTTACATTCAATTTGCGAAACATCGCTGAAATTGTGGTTCACTTCTGCATGAGATTGTAAATTACAATAATTTTCCAGGTTTTATGTTTATTACTTGATAAATTTATATTGCAGCTATTGTTTTGTTATAAATTTTTGTGCGGCTAAATGTTCTTCAATGCTTTCAAAAAATTTGACACACACACACACACACACACACACACACACACACACACACACACACACACACACACATATACTTTATGTTTATATTAAAATTTCTTAACTGTCTTTTTGATACAGTGTAAGTATCTGTCTGTTTGATAAAACATCTTTTAATATATTTTGTTAATCTTTAGTGAATAATATTATTATTTTTATTAATCTATATATTTAAAGTAATATAAATTTTTTAAATAAGTCAATATTGTATTTTAATTTAATTGTTTATGTTAAGCTGTAAGGTTTAGTTCAATAATTGTATTCGTAGAAAAGAAAATGATATTGAGCGTCATATATATTGACACACATAACACATTATTGCTTCCTAGAATTGCACTCAAGCATTATAGATCTTTCAAGACATTAAAACAAGAACGATCGACACTTTGACGATATTGTCGACGACGCACAATCCAGCAACGACAACATAATGATGAGCGATTTATCGGCTTGTAACGCCATTGAGAAGTTTACCGTCTTTGAGACCGAAGAGTTTCAACCACAAAACTTCCGGCAGTTTACACGGTGCCAGAAGTTTTCCAATTATACGGCAAGCTGTCCAGATTTCCTGTCAAAATCTACTTTGACGTTTTCCAATCTGCATTCTACCCACAAAGAAAATCTTTTTAGTTGTGATTTTTTGTAAGCTAATATTTTAGAAAAGTTTAAGTATTATCGGATGTCTTATTGTACAGGTAATTTACTGCAGTTAGATTTCTAGAGAATTATGCAATATATTAGTTTTTGAATTGTAAATTTGCATCTAAGTTTTTTTGAGAAAAAACTATTTTAGTTTATTACCAAAAATTATTTGAAAATGGAAATGTTCCGAGATAGTGAATGATAAGAGATAGTGAAGCAAAAACTTGGTGTGCCCGGCTGGCTTTAATTGCATTCTTGTATATACATTTATCATTATCAATAACATGGAGTCTTGGAAATACAGAAAAAATATATAAGTCGAATACGTCAAGTTTTGGCTTCACTATCTCTCATTGGTAATATTTCCATTTTTTAAATAATTTTTGAATAAATTTTTATGTGGTTTTTCCAAGGTTTTTTAAAAATATAGTTGGCTAATTTTATTGATCTTGTACTCATTTTTGAATGCGTTTATGTACTTGGCGTATTTTTTTTATTTTTGTAAGATTTTTGATAGGTAGTATTATGCAAACATATTTTATTTTCTTGCTAAAGCAGATAATGAAAATTGATTTATTTATATTCATAATTAAATGTCAAATATAACGTAAACTTATAATATATATGTATATATATAAATTATAATACATCATAAGATATCACATGTAATTAAAATATTGTTACAATAGCAAGAGAGTCAATAATTTTTTCCTCAAAAAGTTGATATTATGTAGAATTTACATTTAAAATGTCTTTTCTAAAAGCATCACGTGTTTGCACGTGTGGCGAAGCTCCCTGAAATCGCTTCCTCGATTCACATAATGACGTTCCAAAAATCTTGGCGTGTGTCCAATGTGCGAATCGTAAAATAACAGACTGCCACCGTGAACGGCAATTCAATTTGCTTTCTCGTACGATAACTAATGAAAACTACACCTTTATAATACAGTTATTGTTTCCAATAAAGTTTATGAGATAATTGCAAAACACGGACTTTAATTTAATTAATAACAATATAAACAAATAATATAGCAAATATAAAATATATAATAAAATAATTTAAATTAATTTAATATCTTAATAAAAATATAAATATGTATAAATATAAATTGTCGTCGATTATATATATACTTTGAAAATAACATGTTATTATACTTTTTTATTTTAGGTAAAGATAGATTTGTAAGATAACAATATAAAAGATTAAATTTCTAGTTCCTTATTAATTACATGGTTGTTTTATTTTTATATTACTTATGATAGAGTATACTAGCAAATAATTCCCAAGACATTTATAACGGGTGGTCCAGAAAGATCAATGGCGTTTTGACTATACGAGAATTACAATTTAAGAATACAATTAAACAACATTTTTGCCTTCTTGAGCTCGTGACAGCTCGACACAGTCGTGCGTCATAAATTATAATAATGCACCGAGTCGCCGGAGGTTAAATCAGGCTGACACTCTTCAATTATCTGGCCTCCCCTTAAGCTGGTGTCACAATGCATCGGTCGCCCACATCCTCATCAGTATCATCGGGAATATACTGCATCATCGCGAATAAAACATTTAATCTTTTATGAGTCCGAATATTTCTTTTAAACAAGTAAAACCCTTTGAAGTAATAACATGCTAAGTAACGTTAAGAAAATCTATGACACTCATATAGCTCATATGTTTAAGCCATTTATGTTTAAAGCAGTCTAAAAGTCTAGATTGAAAATACTAAATATAATTAAATTATATTTGTATCTAATTCAAACATATAATATTTCAAAAATCTGATCTATAGTTCCTCTGATTTTTAGTTTTTTCAATTAGCTGATTATAAAAGCTAACATATTTGTTTGTTAGCTTATATAACAACTTGATATGTTTTATTTTATACTTTTTATAGTATTAGACATAAATTTACTTAGTTATTTAAAATAATATTATATAATAAAACATGTTTATTATATATAAACATTTCTCTTAAAATTTTTATAAAACATAATAAAAAACAGTGAAAATTTCTGTTAAAAAAAATAAAAGAAATTAAAAGTTTATTTTATGTATTTGTTGCGCGTGCAGATTTAATTATTTTTTTTAAATGTAAGCACATATTCAACGTTTTTTTAATATAACAAGGCTACCTTTTTTATTTTATTTTTGTATATTTTATTTAAAAGATTTACTTATTTATTTTATATTATTTACTTTACTTATTTGTTTATTTTACTAAACATATGCAAAAATATTATTTAAATTTACATTTTAAGATAAAAAAGCAAAAATATAAGAAATATCTGTTTTTTTTAACTCTTCGTGAAGATATATTCTGACTTTTAAGAACGAAAGGAGAAGATATAACGCGCGAGAATGATAACATTTAACGATCAATACTGTACATACGGATAGAAGCAACGCAAATATCAACATATCGTGACATTGTTATTCTTGTATATTTCCCATGTAATACGCAATAACGCGTATACGCACATACTCGTCTGCATGCGATAGTACGATGTCGCGTCGGGCTTCCAGATGGCTGAACGACCATTCCTCTCGCACTTGTATTCACGTAAACTCGGAAATTTCGAGCCGAGTGTAGACGAATATTCTGTGACGTGTATTTCTGCACAATGGTCGAACGCAGATTTTGCAACACGCAACAGTTTCCATCTCCTGTAAATAACGTAAAAGTCTCTATATAAACGCGCGTCGGCGTTAATGCACGTTTCATATTCTGGCTAAAATTCTTCCATAAACAGTCGATCTTTAAAACGACTTTAAAGTATGTAATATATAAAAGTATGTATTTTTTATATCTTACAAATGTACAAAATTTTGTTGTATTAAACAAGCGAGATACATTAAAAAAATGCATGATAATTAAAAGAAATAAAGTTATTATGCACTTCTTGCACATTAAAATGCACATCAAAAATTTCTTCAATAAAATTGTCAAAAATAACAATGAAAAGGAAATTATTGGAAATTATATTTATACTTTATATTTTGAAAAATAGCGGTATTAAATATATTTTTTCAGCATTATTTTATTTTAATAGTGCAGTTTAAAAAAGGGATATCGTATTTTTCACGGATTGTTATTTTAAATTTTTATAAATAGATGAGAAGCACATAGATAGAAAGCACGTATTTAGTGGACGTTTGCGATATTTTCTCACGGCCGCTCTCAATCTCATCAATAAGAGAAATAGAGGGAGCGTTCCGTTTCTGCTTTGTGTACATCTTGTAAAATGAAATAAAAAGGATTGACAGAATCATGTATCATAAGGCCGATTGCCTACATAACGAAAACAAAGCAATTTATTTAGCAAGCTATGCAATTTCTGATTGTGGAAGGAATGTCATTTTTATAGGTAATATCGGGAAACACCCAATCGTTTTGTTTTTAATTCAACGAGACAAAATAAAGTCATAAGCATTAATAACTTATATTATTGGGCAATTTTGTCTAACACTAAACAACATTAATATTTGCCACTTTTTAAAATCTTACTGTGTAATTGTTATATATAATTAAGATTTTAGCGAAAAATTAGGGAAAACAATCAATTTTATCTGTAATCATCGACTGTATTAATAATATACTTTGATCAATTTTAACATTATTATTTTCTCGATTATAAATATAACAAGCATTATTAAACATTTATTTCATAAATATTTATTTGTTCAATTTATAATACGCGGAAAAGAGGCCTCAAGGCGTCGATACAAATGAAGTTCACTCAGTTGACACGCCTTTTTTAGAAAGGGATGTAAAGTTTGAGTTAAGTTTTTCGGCTAAGGCCCGTTTCTCTACCAATATAGATTAACTTGAATCTTGGTTTAATTTACTTATTATCTCATTCTAGTTCCAAAAATTAAAAAGAGATAAAGAGTAAGTTAATCCGAGATTAAAGTTAATCTACGTTGGTAGAAATGGGCGTAATGTGTTTAATCTTACCGCAAAGAAAAATTGTTTTAATTAAAATAGATAGATTGAAAACAAATATCTCTTGTTATGAAAAAGATCATTATATGATATACAATTTCTGAAAATGTAAAATTTTATAATAGATAATAACAGTTGTCTTTTCTAATTTTCTGACAAAGCTTAATAATTTTAAATAAACTTGAAAAGTGTTACAAACATGCCAAATTATAAATATGCTACTAAATGACACATTAATAACTAAAATTGCGATTATATTTACGTGTTTATAGTAATTATTATATGCAATATCTGCAATTTTATAATTTAAAAAAATATAAAAATTAGATTTTTAGGTCTCAATATTTTAATTCTTATAAAATTCTTAATTCTTATAGAACGTAACTTTTTATAAATTTTTTAAAACTGTACGTAGTTAAGAAATATACTGTAAAATTATTTTTTTTTTGTAATTTTGATATAGTGTATAATAATTGTGATATAACTCTTATATTATAATTCTATTTTCTATATTTATTTATACTTATCACTTCAAACATTTTTTTGCAAAAAATAAAAAGATTGCGTTTTATATAGAAATAAATAGTTTTGTAATGAAAAGAAAGTATTCTTGTGTCTTTATAATGAAATTGGAAAAAAGGTGAAAAGATCTATTTTTTCGATGTGCAGTATTTCCGGTCGAAGAAATTATTCTTTTATTATCACACCGAATGCCATTACATAGCAATAATAATTAATAAAGTCTTTTTTAGAATACTCAGTTCAGAAAACAGGTCGCAAATTTTTCTACAAATATATTAGCACAGATTTTTGCTATTCTTAACTTAATTGGAAATAAAATTAAAATCGGAAATAATTACTTTCTAAAATGTTCACAATGATAATGTACAGAATGATTCAGAACGACTTTGGACCAGGTGTCCTTGCAATGACATATTTCTGAGTTAATTCTGAGATAATTTTTCCTTTACGATTTATCTAAAGCTTATTGTTTGAATTAAATAAAATCGTTACCAAATAATGGAAGACATACAGAAGGTAGGCAGGGACGGCGCGACTCTCTATCCAACACGAGTAATTACAAATTCGATGTCTTCATACTGTTTGACGGATGAATAATTCTACTGAGAATAAACAATACTTCACATTTAACATTTTACATGCAACAAATTCATATAGAGTCATAAGTCATAAGTTCTTTTTCTTGTCACACAATATGTATCGAATTTACACACGCATTTGACCGAGTGATTTATAAATCTGTGAGTTTATTATTATTACTATTACTACCGAGTAATTATTCCACGACTTATTTTTATTAAGAAACAATTCAGATTTAGTATTTAGATTCAGATACAGTAATTACAGATTATACAATTACAATAATTAGTCTGAAAATTGTTGTTTTACAAAATGTATCACGTACCAGTGCTTTTACAGATTTACACATCTCACACACGAACAATCTATCTGTTTGTTGCTATTAATTACTACCGGTTGATTATTCAGCGACTGAAAATTATATTCAAAGAAAACGCGTTTACACAATGCACATAACTCGACACGGAGACTCAATGTCAACAGAACGAATTAAGATTAATATGTTTCATAAAGAGCATTAGTGTAAATTTGTTGATAACTGCAGTCGATAAATCAATAACCATCAATAATTCGATCTGATACCATGATGATACAGAGTATTAATTAATCGACAGTAGAACGCTTCAAACCATTATTATTATTACGTATTGCTAAAGTCCGATTGCACCAACTTTATTTTAGCTTTAAGCGAGATTTAAATATGTATCAGTTATTTATTTAACAAAAAGACAAATTTCGCTTAAAGCCTAAATAATATAGGTGGTCTGAGTTAAGCCTTCGGCGTACGATACGATTTTTCATGTTTAGATTGCATACGAGACTTCTTACTACATATTCTGATTGGCTCGGATGATTATATTACCAATTGTAAGCCAATCGTAAGACGCCTTCTATGTGTGCTAGCATGAAAAATCGTATCGCGTGCTGAAGACTTTAATAATTAGATATAATATTAAAATATGAAGCGTCTGCCTGTACATCGAAGATTATTTTTAAGAATAATTTATTGCAAATTCGAAAAAATGTTCTTCGTAGATAAAATATTTAATTGTCCTGAAAAAAGCAGATTAATGTTGTTTTTGTAATAAATGTCCAAAGTGTCCTCCATTCACTGTAATGCAACCTCTCATGCGTCTCAACAAATTTTTTGAACTTTCTCCATAACTTCGTTCTCGACGAAAAAAATTAATGAGTCCCAGATCCGCACAAATCAAAACGGACACTCTCGGCATCTGGGACGTTCCCGAAAAAAATGGCATGATAAAGTTTGTCATTTAATTCTTTGACGTTCTCAAGAGGCCGTTTGTAAATTATTTCCTTGCAGTAGCCCCATAAGAAAAAATCCAATAAATTGAGATCTGAAGATCTTACAGCAGGCTAATCGGACCATATTGGCCCAGCCAACGTTCGGAAAATCGCTGATTTAAAAAGTTTATAACGATTCTAGGGATGTTATGTGGGCCAGCACCGTTTTGTTGAAATATAATTTTATTTCTATTTAATAATGATATTTCTTAAAAAAAATCAGGCAAATTTTCTGCAAGAAATTCCATATATACGAGGCGCCAGTTAGTCTTTCCGGAAAAATAACTGGACTCAATATTTTTGTATCCGTTAATTTTAGAGATGGCCTCTCAAGAACATTAAAGAATTAAATGATAATATTTATTATGCCATTTTTTCAATCAAAGACAAAGTTATGGAGAAAGTCCAAAAAATTTGTTGAGACGCATGAGAGCTTACATAATGGACAGCTGATACTTCGAACAGTTCGAGAGAGAGAGAGAGAGAGAGAGAGAGAGAGAGAGAGAGAGAGAGAGAGAGAGAGAGAGAGAGAGAGAGAGAGAGAGAGAGAGAGAGAGAGAGAGAGAGAGAGAGAGAGAGAGAGAGAACATCTATTATAAAAACAAAAATAATCTGTTCTTTTCAGGACAACCAAATATTTTAACTAGGAAGATTTTATCAAATTTTTTGCAAAAAACTTTTTTTAAATCGACACCTTCGATGTATGTAGAGGCAAACTTAATTGATACTTAATTATTATAACAATTAATACTTATTAGAGTTTAAGTTCTAGATCACTAATATTATTTTGAATTTATGCGGGAGTTATCTTTCTTTTTTAATAAATAAGGACTGATACATATTTAAAGCTAAAATACAATGGTGCAATTGGACGTTAGCAATTGTACCGTAATTATATATGCTTCGAAGCAATCAACTGCCGATTAATATTCTGCATTATCAAATTGATATCATGATTTATTGACTGCAATTATCGACAGATTTACTTAATGCTCTTCAAAAAACATAATCTTGACTCGTTATATTGACATTAGGTTTTCGCATCGGGTTACGTGCGTTGTGTAAATGCGTTTTCTTCGAATAATTTTCGGTCGCTGAATAATTAACCGGTAGTAATTAATAGCAACAAATAGATTTATTCGTGTGTGAGTGTGTGTAAATCTGTAAAAACATCGGTACGTAAGACATTTTATAAAAGACAACAATTTTTTAAATAAATACTGTAATTGCGTAATCCGGAATTACTAATCTGAATTGTTTCTTAATAATAAAAATATGCCGCGGAACGATTATTCGGTAGTAATAGTAATAGTAATAAACCGATAGATTTATAAATCACTCGATCAAGTGCGTGTGTAAATTCGATGCATATTATATGACAAGAAGAAGAAAACTTATGACTTATGACTCAGTATAAATTTGTTACATGTGAAGTGTTAAATATGAAACAGTATAAAGACATCGAATTTGTAATCATCCATGTTGGATGGTATGAGTTGGTATGGTATCGCTGTCCCTGCTTACCTTCTGTATGCCTCCCATGATTCGGTAACTATTTTATTTAATAATTCAAAAAGTAAGCTTTGGATAAATTTTTTGTAAAGGAAAAATTATCTCAGAATTAACTCAGGAATATGTCATTGCAAGAACCTGGGTTGTTCTGAATTACCCTGTATAGTAAACATAATAGAAAACATAGTTTAAAAATTTATAAAATTCCATATGTTCCATGAATTCCATTTCAAATTATTTAGTTTTTGAAGAAATATATGCTTTTGCGTCACCCGTTGTGCAAGTCAAACATGCAAAGGTTATTACTCTCTGCCAGGTCAATCTGTCTATTTTAAGAGATTAGAGGCACTTTGCCAAACTTATATTAATTATTCGAATCATTATTTTTTGTTTTCACATCCTCATATAATGCATTTAATAGTCTGTTTTAGACTTCGTAAAAATAATTTATTATTCTTATAACTTTTTCTTTTGTATTTTTACTCTATTTCTAATTACATATTTAAACTATGATCAATGACAAAAAATTTCTCAATAAAGAAATGAAATTAATAATATTTAATGATCAGATTAATAATAATTATTGATCATTTTAGTAATCATGATTAATGCTTTGCATATATTAATTGTTATTTATTTGATATTATGTTTCTGATCTTTAAACAAATGCAGATAATAATTATAGCATTTTACAATAGTAATGTTGCCAAATAACTTGAACTAACTTAAACTTTTACTTTGTATTTATATTTATATGTTGTTTTACAAGTAACATTTATACATTATATTTAATGAGTAATAGTACATTAGATTGGATTTATTTTTATTTATCATGCAAAAAGATTCTTGATGAAGACATTCATCACATGTACAGATGCGTCCTCTTGGTAATGGAAACTACGCATTATTCTTCTATCTGTATTATCCTCATTATCTTTAATATCCTGAAACACCCACAGCCCTATTTCTTGCGAATGTCTTATTGGCTTAACGTCTGACCCCTTCTCGTTACTGTAAATGCAAGAAGAGACTGATAAGTCTTGTCATCACAATCATCAATAATATATCGCATGATAATAATAATATGTAGTTTAAACATTTTAATAAATTTGTCTGCTTATTATAAAATGCTGTAACACACACACACACACACACACACACACACACACACACACACACACACACACACACACACACACACACACACACACACACACACACACACACACACACACACACACACACACACACACACACACACACACACAATATTAGGTATTTGAATAAAAATTTTTTTAAACAAAATTATATTTTTGAGTTATTTCTTAACAATGTGTAAAATAATTGTAATTTATTTAAGTTTTTTAAATAATCTAATTGTAGAATTTTACTTATAAAATTAAAATAATTAAAAATTGTGTAATATATGCCTTTTATTTCTGATTACAGGGTGATACAGGAGCATATCGAAGCAGAACTAGCGCCGGCATCGCCAGCACATTAGGTAGAAATGCTTCCGGTGGAAGTAACCTACCAAGCTGTAGAAGTAGTTATTCTGGAGTCGGATCGAGTTCTGTTCGAGCTATTGCCAAAGAACGGGTGCTTGCTGGCTTTGGAGGCACTTTTCTTAAAAAAGATAAGTTTGAAGAGAAATCAGCATTCAAATATTCATGTAAGATGTTTATTTATTTGCAATATTTTGTATTAACAATTTATATTTTTTGTATACCATTTAAATAATGTAAAGAATAAATACAAATTGTTATATGTATCTATAATGTATAATTAATATTTAAAAGTTTATATTTATTTTGGTTTCTTAATGATAACTTTGTATTGTAACTATTTTATTTAAATAATTTATGTAAAATATTTGCAACTTAAACATTTATTTACTTGTAAAGCATTTTGCTTGTAAAAATTTCTACACTTAATTATTTTGTTGTATGTATCATGTTTTATAATTTTTTCTTTTTCAAATTTATTTACAAAAAAACAGATAAAACCAACAAATAATCAATAATAGATAAATAAATTATTTAAAAAATATAATAATTAAGTTTGTTTGCAATATTGACATAATTTTGATTACGTTATTGTATGTTATTACACTGTGGAGATTTAAATGTATCTAAACAATAACAATTTATAAATGAGATAATAAATTGTGTAATAATAATATAAAATGCGTTTATCTATGTATTATTTTTTTAGGAAAGGTAACATATACAGTTACAATTTTTCTTAAATTATCATAGGTACTAAAGACGTCGATAAAAGTCGATTGCATTCCGGAAGATTGTCGTCCGAAGACATGAGGGCGAAAAGTCCGCTATCTGATAGTAGGTCGTCTCTCCTTGAGAAGTACTCGTTCTCAGCTGGCAAAACATCGGAGAGGCCGTCTTCCGTGTTGGACAGATATAACCGACCGACTTCGCGAGAAAAGAGCAGAGAACCCGAAGGAATATCGAGGTACGGATCCAGCACATATCCCGGATCGAGTTTCGGCCGGAGTTACGGCAACGATGGTAGAATCGAAAAGAAGGACCACCCGTCGGTCTCTTATAGAGGATTACGTCCCAATTCCGGAAAAACATCCCGCGAGCCCAGTCCGGAAGTCGGTGTCGGAAAAACGAATTCCTTCAGGGTCTATTCACGAGCGCCGTCTTATGGTCGTTCAGCTGCTTCACCTAGTAAGTGCGACTATTTTAATATATATTATATTATAAATATATTACATTATAAAAATATAAAAAAAATTATATTCTAAGTATTTTATTATTTTTATATATATTATTTATTGTTATAATGTTATAACAGTTACATATTTAAATATACATTAAAAATAAAGAATTTTTATAATAGATGAAAATATTTTTAAAACTCTTTTTGCTATATTTATAATAACCTTTATGATTGAACATAAATTTTACACTTACTCACTTTTAGTTGAAATTTTGAATTATTTGTTAATTTTATAACTTTTAAATATTCCTAATTATTATTGTTTTTAATCATTTTATTATTTTATATAATTCTTAACATTTTGAATCTGTTATAAATAAATAACTAGTGTTACAAGAAATACTCTTTTTAGATACGTCCGAATCGAGCACAGCTACAATCTCGACGAGATTCGGTTCGACAGCTGGTTCGCGATTTCTTTCGTCGCGAAGTAGCAACGAACGAATGTCCACAACCATGAATTATTCTGCAGTAGGAAAATTTCGAAGTTTGAACAATAAATCGATTGATCAGAAAGAAGAAGAGCAATCAAAATTTATTATAAAGTCTGATAAAGATAATCACCACGAATTGCCAAAAATTACAAACCGAGTAGAAGAGGACAAGACAAACAATAAATTACCTGATAATGAGTTTGTGACGTTTATGGCAGTGACAAGAGGTACTTCACCGACACCTCCAGCTTCCTCATCTTACGTCAGAAATAGGCGGGCGGAGATCAATACCGTTCATCAAAAAGAAGTGATTAGATTGATTCAGAGACGGCCGGATACCATAGATAAAGAAATACAGTGTGATCAAATAGAGGAAGCGTCAAGGTTTTCGAGATATGGCAGTGGTGGCAGCAGTAATAAGGCATCTGGTGCATCCTGGTCGACGTATCTGGAAAAATATTCAGGTGGATCGTCAACTAGTAGTCCTTCAATGTATTCAAGAGGATTTACTAATGCAAGTTCTTCTAGTGGTAGGCTTAACAACTTCGCGTATGTGAGAATGACTGAAGCATCGACAACCATGAGAAATGAGTCCTTTTCCAAAGAATTGCCGAGTTCTAATCAAGAAGTTAATAATTCTGATAATAAAAATCAAAATGAGAAACTTTACAATAGTTTAAATTGTACAGCTAATGATGATATTTTATTAACATCTAATAATTTGAATTCATCGTCGAACAGTCAGAATATTCATGGCATAAATAAAGAAGACAAAATTCGCAGTAGCGAACGGTGTTGCTGTGGTGCCCGGAAGACTGAAACAAACGGAAGCTCCAATAATTTAAGAAGTTCTAATAAAAATCTTGCATTTTATCGCAGAGAGGATTCAATGACGCAAGATTCGCAGGATGTGTCGAGATGTGACGAATATAATCAAAGAAGACCGTCAATTCCGCGGCTAGAACATACTTTATCAAAGAACGAAGTAAAAATTTCTAAATGTTCTTCAAAGACTGAAATAACATCAAAACTCGACGCATACAGTGAAAAAAGAGAATCCACTTCTAAATCTGATGTTAGCTCCTCTGCTAGAACAGAAGGATCTCTTCGAATCGTCGAAGGACATTGTCAAGACAAAAATGAAGAAATTACTTCTCAAAATCGTGATGTTTCGCAAAGAAAAGATTCGACATCGAGGTATGTTGTAATTCTGTTATTTACTAAAGAAACAAAAGTTACTACTGCATATAATAGCTATATATAAAGCAAATCTGCTTTTTGCAAATTATGCAAATTATTTTATAATTAACGTAAAATTTATTTAAAAAACTTTAGACTTTAATTTTTAATATGTAACAAATAGAATTTTTAGTAAGAAAATTTATAAAATAAAAATTTTTAGAAATAATTGTATATAATTGTGATACTAAATTATATTAGATTATTTCTAACAAACGTATCCAAATTTCACATTTAATACTTATTAAACTAAAGATTACATGACATAAATTACAGAATAAAATGGTATGTTTATACAGATGTATAATTTTTTTTCAATTGTTTGCGTGTGTATGTATTAGGGATTTCTAAGAAAAAAATTAATAATTTGATTAGCGACATTAAGCAAAGAATTTTCATCAAATTTACAATTGTTCAAGACTGGAGCATTAGCATAATGACAAATTTACACAAGTTTGAAATGATCTAATACACTACACTGATTAGCATATTTATTTAATGTAAAATAGAGTCAGCATGCATTTTACATTTTGGTTAACTTTTAATTTAGTTCCGTCAATTCAAATGTCAATCGGTACTTGAATTGTGCGTGAGGCGATGGGATAAGAGAAAGCGCTAAGCGGAAACAAATTGAAAATTGACTAAAACTTGTAATGCATACGGAGTCCTGATAAAATATGCAATAAAATTTTTAAATAGTTGGTTGCAAATATATGAGAAAGCAAAGAGATAAGTAATTTTTAAAGATGGATAAAAATCTCAATACGGAGAAAATTTTGTAGTAAAAATTACTATGATAAATAGTAAGCGCGGATCAAGGAAAGAATTATTAAAATTTTTTACTATGTTTTTCATCAAATTATCATAATATATAAACAAAGAGAATAATATATTGTTGACTAAACTGGTCAACTTTATTAATTGTTGTTAAAAAGCACAACGTATCAACCTTAGTTTTAGGTCTTTTTCTAGTGTACGATAACCAACTTTAATTTTCCATACACAATATTGAATATTATAGTATATAAATATAAATAAATATGTGTATATATATATATATATATATATATATATTGTATATATATATGTATGTATGTAATTTTTGATATAAAATTTTCTCCGTAAAATAATTAATATTTTTTTATTAAAAGCACTTCTTCGCAAAGTCGCTCGTCATCGACATCACATACGCGGAACGTATCGACGAAAAATATGCCGCGTCAAATGACGCGAACCGGCTCGTCAGATGGATCTTCTGTAAGCATGCCAATTGGCAGATTAAAATCATCGTCAGCTAGTTCGGTGACGACTCAGGGTATAAAAATAAAAACGACAACTCCGCCATCGTCCGGAAAATTATCCACTGGTTCGATCCTATCTTCAGTGAACCTACGACAAGGCGGTTCGCCGGACGCGCGCGGCAAACCACCTGTACCGAAGAATGATACTACGACCGCCGCCATGTCGAAGTGCACCGTGGCAGCGAAGTATGTGAACAAGGACTTCCGCAAGTCGGCCTTGAACATGGAGAATGGCGACCCGTCGTGTTCTAAATATGCGAGAAGGAAGAAAAGTCAGAGAAACATTTCCGTTAGTCCTCACAATTCTGAAATAATCTCAGAACATATTCCTCAGGAAATCTCTTCGGGGTCCTTGACTTCAATAAAGTCCGCACAATCAAGGTTCAGGACTTCGTCAGAAGAATCAAAGTCAATGCTTAAGAAAAATGGTTCAAATAATTCAATAAGACGGGAAGAAACGAAAAGCGAGTCAAAGTCGCCTTACGAAACGAAAAAGAGGCCATCTGAGACATTCAGTTCCAGTAACAGTAGTCAGTCGGCTTCTGCGAATTCCTCCAGCAGTGAAGACGATGGAGGTACGGACAAGACGGGTTCGAGACAAAGAAGAAAAAAAACATTGGAATCGCCCACGCGTGAGGTGAGAGGTAAAATCAGCACGGGATCATCAAGAACGAGTGTATTAGTGTCGTCGACTGATGATATGTCAATGCTGACAGAGAAACCACCCAGACTACCCTCTAATTCAAGATCTAAAAGTGATCGTTCCGCGAAAACGGAAGAGGCCAAGTCTTTTCTAATGAGAGCGTTAGCGCCAGTAACAAATTTCTTTAAAAACAAGAATCAAGATTCTGATGATACAAGTAAATCAGATGGTTGGATTGATTCCTTTGAGGAAAATCATGAGATTAAATCAAGGCAATCGCTATCATCTTCAAAGTTAGTTAATCAAAGTTTGTCAAAAAAACCTAATTTTAGTAATTCCCAGAGAAGCGACGAAATAAGAGGACATAATATGAGGATTCAACACCAATCTTCAGACGAGAAGCCATGGTGGTTGGATCCAAATTCCGATAATGTTCCTGAGGGAGTTCAGAGGGCTAGTCCATGGAATAATGATGTTAGTCAGGATACAACGGTTAGCACAGCCTTACCGGATGATGGTAAATAAATTTTTTAATATATGAATACCCCCCCTCCCACACACACACGTGTACACATGTATGCAGATCTGGTTTTATATATACATTGCAAGATATTGTATTTATATATGTATAATATATTTAAATATTATTTGCAATACATATATCTTTATTCATGTTTTGTGAAGTCATTTGGACAATAAAAATATAATTTACTGTTTTTTTAATTTGATAGAGTAAAACATTTATACACATATAACAGGGTCCAAATAGCAATATGTCTGTATTGTTATGGACATGTTGCTCATATTATATTTTTATTAGAATTGCAATTGAGTACGTATTTGAATAATTACTTAATATAAGGGGTTTGCCTTTGATAATCTTGACTTTGACACATTGTCAAGGCTATGATCCTATACTCTCCAGATAGTATTAGAGATTGCTCATTATATTTTGAGACAATGTTATTTTATTTTGAGATTGTACAGTGATATTTATGTCTCCTATTATTTCTGAAGTGTTTAGTTAACTGCATGAATAATGAAAAAATAAAACATCCATTAAAATTATTAATATATAAAATAATATCGTGAATTTTAAATTATTGTTATCAAGAAATCTATAACTAAGAAACAATTTTTCTGATAAAAACATACGTAAGACATCTTTTCAATTATCTAAAATTAATAAGTATTATTAATTAAAATATTAAAGTTTAATATTTTAATCAGTTTAATTATTATCGTGTTTTTGTTTAGTAAATGAGTATAGATTTTACACTTTTCTTACTACACAGTAACTTTAAATAAGTGTCATTTATTATTTAAGTGTAATTTCTTTTAAATAAAATAAATTTTTTGGATTACTCTATACATGTTATATAAGGGTAAGTAAACCTACTTCAGAACATATTTTTTAAAATTGCTGTTTTTTTTATATAAAACCTTTTAACAGACATATTCTAGTTAAAAGTCATATTTTATCTGACAAGACGCAAAGTCATATTTTATCTGACAAGACGCATAAGTCAATAGTTGAAGAAGATTTTGAAATAGGTAATTAATTCAAGTTTTACATTTGTTTCAAAGTAGATTTACCTGCATTTAATTCGGAACAGCTGGGTTCTGTAATTCATATATTTTAAACTGTGATATTGAAGATGCTGTAATTAATAAAACTTCTTTTATTCTTTTCAAAACTATAAAAGAAATTAGAGATATTCTGAATTAGGTTCATATACTCTATTTTGGAACAAAACTTACAAAACTTAGCAATAGAAAATTTGAATTTATATATACATGTAACAGATATGAAATAAAATCTTAAATTTGCAAAATTTAAATTAAAAAAAAAAACAAAAGTGACCATGAATAAGTGTTCATAAAAAATAAACGAAAATAATTTATTTAAATACAATTTACGTATATATTACAGTAAAAGTATTATATAAATTACAATAATGTTAATATTTAATTTGTCAAAGGGACTACTTTGTATACGTTGCGTGATATAAATTAAATTAAAATAATAATTGTTAAAAATTAAAATCCATTTTGTTTCTTTTTGATCGTCTCTCTGTTTAAGCAAATGTTTGTATTTACTTAAAAATTGTATAGTGCCATATAAATGTATGTCTTTCATTAGTTCTAAAGTGCTCAGTTCACTGCTTTTACATAAATAGTGATTAAAAAGTAGAAATTTTATAAAACCTTTATCAATATATAAAATGAAAATAACAATCACACACATTATTATTAAACTTTTACTTTATAAATTAAATTTGTAATTAGTATTACTTATATCATAATGCAAAATAAATAATCTACTGATTTTTCGTAACTTTGTTATAAAGTTTATACCAGCAAAAGTTATATTATAATAATTAAATACTACTATTAATTAATTAAATAGTTAAAGATATATTTTCAGAAAAGTATAAATATAAATTTTTATTATAAACCTAAGTAAATGGAAGAAAAAATATTACATAAGAAATAATATATTTTTGATAGCGGATAGGATATTTCAAAGGAAAAGTTTAGCCACACAAATAAACGTTCAACTAGCGTCAATTTATCTAAACATGATTTTAATTTATATATTGTAGTTAATTTCAATGTTAATTATTATTTAATTTGTAAGATTGATCTGTATATATTTGTAACTTACAAGCAAAGGAAATGTAATTACTTGAAATTAAAATATGTATATATTTGTAATTTATAAGCAAAGGGAATATAATTACTTGAAATTAAAGTCTGGTCTTTTTGTTACTTGTTCAGACAGCTTTGTTTAATTATTTAATTAGTTCTGTGTAACTTATTTATAACTTATAATTTTGTAAATCTAAAAGTGCTATTGAATCTTTATTTATTTTATTTTTTGCATGTGTTATCAGGAAAATATAAATTAAAAATTTGGCGACAAGGATCGGAAGAACATGCTTGGTGGTTGGACGAGGATGCAGCGGAAGAAACGAAAAAATCATCCTCGCCGGTGTCTTCTGTTTCAAGACGAGGCTCCAGTCGAGGTAGTTTTCGATCAGTTGATCGGCGAAATCGCATCAGACATCAGCAGTCTGGTGAACGAGCGTGGTGGATGAGCGACGATCCCGAGAATGTTCCGGAGGGCATTGAGGTCATTCCAGTGGCGTCTACTGATAGTCAAAGTACAGACAACCCTGTCGATAACGAGAACCTTTACTCTTCAAAGCCGCTTAAGAAAATCCGACATGTTGAATCCGGAGAGAAAGCATGGTGGATGGACAGTTCTTCCAACGTTCCCGACGGGGTCATCAGGATTCCCGTGGAAATTCCTAACAGCACTTCCGACTCCTCCGAGTCATACGAGAAGATCGATATCGGCGTTAATCCTAAACCTGAGCCGTGTGTTAAAAGCAGTCTCTCCAGATTTCCTATCGAATTTCCGCCACCACCATCTGAGCCATTGGGAGATCGTGCAAGTCCAGAAGGGGTAAAATTTATTATTATATTAACATTTATAATTTTTAGATTTTATACGTGTTGCTGATAATAATTTTGTACAATCTGTAAATTTCGAATTGTCAAGGATATGAATTATTTAAAATAAAGGTTATGAAGCTTATTTAAGTTTTGCTAAAATATTGTCTCATACAATATATAACATACTATTATTTTAAGGAAGACATGGAAAATATTAACATTTCTTTGGATCATTTGCTTGTAATGAACTTGTTAAAAAAATAAATTCTTTAAAATATATATATTGATCAATTGATTAATAAAATTCAAAATATTTGCGCGCGCACGCGAAAATAAAACAGTTAATAATTGCATAATAAAAATAACATTAACTAATCAAATCTTATCATTTCAATTATTAATGCTGGTTCCTTGATTTTATATACATTTTTTATTTTTCTTTACATTGCATCATTACTTTCGATTTTAAAATGCAGTTCTTGAGTTGAATCAAAATAGTAATGTTATAATATTGAATTAATAAGCAGTTTAATAAAGTAATAGTTTACTATTTTGAGCATTTTAAGACCGGCGTGTAATCTACAGAACTAGAAAATATAAAATTACCTAAGAAATATTATTGGATATTAAGTTCCAATAATCGTTCGTTGATCTCTGATTTTAATTATGTCATATACATTACAATCTTATTTCAATTACATTTTAGATCATACAATTTAGATATAATATCGATACTAACTTATATATCATCTGTTATTATATCATCAACAATATTTTTTAAAAGTAAAATATGAATAACAGTTTAAAAGGAAAGAATTAAGAGAAAAAAGATGTCAAAAACATTTTCATGGAGTGTTTGAATTCATTGTTTCTACCATAGATCGAAAATCCGCCTGATCCGCCGGACAATTATGGAGGACGAAAATCTCCTTACGACAATGTGCAACTGACGACCCGAAAATTGTCACCACGGAAACGACCCTCTACGTTGCCGTTATTTATTGGCGAGAATACTGACATCGATGATGTGCTCGGTGATACAGCAATCCTGTGCCATAGCCCTGTTCTCTCCCGTGTTCGTAAACAGGAACGCGTCGAAGAGGGTGAGGCGGGAATGAATTTAGCGTCACTTAACGATCGATGCTATCGCATTCAGTTTACATAGTACCACCAGTCGGATTATCCGATGTATCGAACAGAGCCCAATAAAGGGGATCCGGTTAAATTTGTTGTGTAATATTTTCTTTTTTAAAACTGGTAAATAAGAAATAAAGTCGATGCAATTGTTCGGGAATCAATATATTTCAGGAGAATTAAAATCTCCATGAAAAATATGCGTAAGACAGTTTGGAAAGATACATTAGTAATACGTTAATTAAATTTATATTTTTATATGCATATAAAATAAGTTTTAATTAATTTTATCAATTACTTAAATTTATTAACTTTCTTCAAATTTCTAAATTTGTTTAATAAGTTTAATGATATTTAGTTGTACATGTAAGAAAATGTACATTAGAATATTTTGATGTAAATATTATGTATTTAATATTACAGATCTTTCTGAAGACAGTTCGGAATGTGAAGAAATAGACGCAACCCAAGTGATTATTCATGACAGCACGCCAAAAACACCAGTGATTCAACGAAGAAATCGGTATGTATTATAACTAAACATAAGTTTGATGAATACTTGTGAATTGAATATATATCAATTAATTACATACAATTTTATAGTTGTGCAGATGTATTTAATGTTTTTTTTCTTTCAGAGACGACAAGAGGATTCAACCCGATGGCTACATTCCGGTGAGTTTTGTTTTGGATACTTATTGCATGTTAATGTGTGTCTAACTTTTTTATTTAGCAACATATTGTAATATTATTATAATGATTAATGATTTGTGTGTATTTATAAGAAACATGTGCAATGAAAATAGATATAATAAAATTAAAAAGTACATAAACAAAACGTTAGATCAAAAAGTCAAATTTATTCAAAATTTAAATCATGTATTATATAATGTTACAAATGTTGTAACATAAATATAATAAAATTAAAAACAATAGTAATATTTTGCGATGTTTAATACTTTTTTAATTTACGCTATTTTACTGTTTCTTTATAAGTTTTTTATTTAGAGTCTTTATTTGACATTTAAATTATTGGAAAATTAAAATGAAACGCTATGGGAAACATAGATTCTAATTGAAATCTTTTATATTATTACAGTAAGATTATGTTACTGTTTATCTTATTCATATTTGTTACAAAAAATTTTAATGATAAATATTTTCTGAAAGGCAACAAATTTTTTTACAGTCTTGCTACTAAAAGATGCAAGAATATGCTTATTTTTTATTTTGAGTTAGACATTTATATTTATGCTGTTACAATATTTTCATATTTTACGATACTACAATTTGTCAAGCATAAACAATGGATAGCTTGGTATTGTGATGGATATCTGACTGTATTGAAAAAGTTTCTTAATAATGGTCTATGAGGGGACAGACAAAATCAAGAGAGGTGAAAATGCGCGCGACGTTATTGTTTTTCGTGAAGGATGCAATTTCTTGTCACCCTTCTGTAATTTTTTGTATCGTGCATGAAGGTGCTAGTAACAAAGGAACCTTGCTTGCTTGAGTGCTCACGTCATTCTTTGCATATTTCGTTTCTGTTAACAATTATTTACTATAAAATTGTCGCAATTTTTATTAACCAGTTTTATTAATTTTTATTATAAATAAACATGTATGCGCGCGCGCACGCACACACACACACACACACACACATACACATATTATTCCTAATTATTATGTTTGATAAAAGTATTAAAGTTATTCTTTATTAATATTAAAAGTTACAATATATCTTTTATCAGTTAGAGGTAAAATTTCTTTGTACTGTTTAGTAAACATTAATTCAATTGACTTTGCATATATACGTATATACACATACGTATATACAAAATAGATGAAATAATTATTTTCTATCGAAACTGTATATATGTGTGTATAAAAATATTCTCAATTTTGACTTAATTTTGATGATTTTGAGAGTGTACTGCATATTAGCATTCTGTAATATAGAAGATTTCGTAACGTAATTGATTAACAGAACGCTGCAATTCTTAATAACAATTCGGTATTGTTATATTGTTCTTGCGTAATTTTTTTATGATATATAGGATGTCCAGAAAGATTGAAATCAAACTTATGCAACGTATTAATGAGGTCTAGTAAATAAAAGGATTATATCAACTTATATTCAAAATTTTATTGAAAACATTATAAATGTGTAAAAATTTCGTTCAATTGTTGTAATAATTATAATAATGTTCTTGGAATATTCGACAGTCATTAGAAATAGAATCTGTATTCTTGTAGTAGAAAAACTTTTCAAACCTTTATTATAATTATTATAAAAATAGATAAAAATTAGTTTGTATAAACTTTTTTTCTATTTGATCTCATTAATATATAATATAAATTTGAACCCGATTTTTTCAGATTCTGTTTAATATCTGCTATTTATAAGTTTTAGAATCTGTATATAATATCTGCGCAATGGTAGGATAATGATACTGTCGTTAAAAGAGAATCCTGTTATTATACATTTCATTTAAAATAATGCAGAGGTCATTAATATTTTTATATCATTGTGTGTGTGAACTATTGTGAGAGGCATGGTGTCATTAGCACCGTCCCGCACAATAAAGCTCTCCATCACTTTTCTTGGGCTGAGCATCTCCTTTTATGTCTTTCAAGATCCCTATAGAGACTCGTTGCAATACGACAATATGTACAGCCGCGCTTACATTTGCATATTTTTCACTGGCCGATTTTTTATTCGAATTTTTTATTGGTTGATTAGTTTTTCATTATACAATTATTATCTCAATACTATTACCTCAGTACTATTAGCTTTACTATTATTTTTGTTCTATTATTTTTGTCCTACATTAATTAAGATAAGAAGAGTAACAAAATTTACTAAATTTTTTAATATAAAATAACGTGTGTAACACAAAATAACAAAATTTTTTATGCTATAATGTTAATTAAAAATTTGAAGTTTAAGATGTATACCGTTAAGAAAAGATAAGACAAAAGCAATATTTTAAATATCTTGGAAATCTGCAAAGCAAGCGTATACAAAGAAATTATTTATCTTAGATGTATCTTTAACAATTCCATTGATAAACGCGATGATTAAAAAATTTTAAATTCGCAAATGCGAAATTTGGCTTATTTGAACATTGTTGTCGGTTCGGGGTGCGCACCACGTGAACGAGAAGAGGGGTTCGACCGCGCGGCGGCGGCACCGTCGGTCGACGGCGACAGGTGTCTGTGGTACATTCAGTGTCGCGACGGCCGCTCTCGAGGTAAGGTACGTTGTTGCCGCGTCGTGTGTGTAAACTTGCGTTGCATCGCGTCGCATCGGCACATCCTCTCTTCTCGCTGTGCGTGTGTTCGTGATCCTGCTGCTCGTACCGCGCTTTCCAGCCACGCGGTTTCCGGCACGCGTTTCCGTTGTTCGCGTCGGCGGCGGAAGTGCGCGTGTCACCCGAAAGGTGAGTTCTTTCGTTTCGCGCAGACTCCGTGCTCCGAAGCGCGCGCGCTTTCATCTCGCGCAGCGGCCTGGACCCTGATCGCTGGACCCGGCTAGCCTTTCGTTCTCGCTTCGAAGGACCTCTTTGCGGATAATGACAAAAGTCGAATGGAATTCGCGAACGCGCCTCTGACGGTTTTATTTGACTGCGTTCGGTAATCGTACGAATGAGAGTCATCACACACAGTTTTTGTGAAACGTAATCGTAAGGTTTCGACATATTGGATTGGGCGACCGTAACCGTAACTGATTGAATTGAGTACGTGATTGGTCGAAACCTTACTGTTACGTTTTATTACGGAAAGTGTGTGTGACCAGCTGAACAATGAACAGGCACGTAGGAACTCGATTTGATATTTCGAATTAAATCACGAAGTAATTATTTTTCATTTATTCGTTTATTCGATTTTGCAAAATTACAAGATGTGACAGAAAGTAAAAACTTTCTAAAGATAATTATATACGTAATAATGATTTTTTACGATATATATATTTGTACTTTTAAGAAAAAAAGCAAAGAAATTTAATGTAAAAATGAAATATTCCACGTTTGTCATGAAAAATTCTTTTGTTTTCATTATAAAGCACGTGCTCCATATTTCAAAGCACGTGCATCTAAATATTTTTTGTCATGTCATAACACATACCGGTAACTCATTTGATAAGAAATATGTCTATACCGATGACTTCTCAGAGAGGTATTGTTTCAAAATGAAATGTAGAAACATAAATTTTTATTGTAAATTTGTATTGTCGTAACAATCTTACAATATAAAGTATTTTGTAATCTAGGTCATTAACAACTGAAATCTTTGAGAAATATCTCAGCAATATTTCGAAGGATCTTAAGTTGATGCTTTTAAATATTTCGTTTCGCTACTATTTTTAGCTTTATACGATCAAAATAAAGAGTTGTAAACAACAATTATCAAAATTATTATATTTTGATTTACAATTCTCAACGATATTGGAGCAGTTATCATTGTATATACTTAGATCCTGCTATATACCAATAAATGTAAATTATCTAATCGAAATATTTCCGAGTAAACATTGCATAGTTGGTTTAGGAACCTTGATTAGTAGTCTTCTGGAATGTCATACGTCTCTGGTTCTGGCTCTCAAAAGACCGCTTCTGATAAACATTATTTATTTCGAATGTTAGTTACCAAGAAAAGATGATAGAGGTCCGAATCACGTTCGTTGCTCCGTCACGTTTTTTTTTAATCGTTTACCTTTGGATCTGCCTTGTGCGAAATCTTCACCTATGATCACCGATGATATAAGTCACCGATGATATTAAAAACAGACATGATGTTATTCGATTCGTCCGAAAAATTTATCTTTTAATAATTTACAATTTTCATTGATTTATGATATTTTTGTATTTTTTATTTAATGTGAAAATATGGAATTAAGAATAAAACCATATTTATTAAGGTTTCTCGAAACGAGATATTTATGAGCATAAATATTCCAAAATATACCAAAATATTATTTAGAGGTTGAAGTAATAATCTTCAAAAATTCGACGTTACATAGACGTCCCTAGAATATTTTAAGATATGGTAAAACGTGACAGTCAAAAACATATTATATTAAAACATATCTATGGTACATGCGTTATTAAAATGCCATAATTAATAATCCTATAATAAATTACATGCTATGTATAAATACGTGATATTTCGATTACTGATTCTTGAAAAACGGAGTTAAAATGTCAAAAAACATGAAATTCCAAAGGAATTTGTTGATTCAAGCGAGTTTTGGAATTCCTGCGAGTTCGATCTCGCGTCGCGATCGCATCTTGATCATGAATCTTTCGTCGACCACAGCTACGATTACATTCGTGGCATGGCGCAGACTCGTTTTCCCTTCTAACTCCCTCTTCTCTTCGACATATCCCCTTCACTCTCTTTCTTCCTGTCTTCCATTTCGTTTCTCTCCTTTCGTTCATCTCTCTGTTCCTCTTTGTCTTCTCTTTTATCTCTCTCTCTCTCTCTCTCTCTCTCTCTTTTTCCTTCTCTTTCTCTCTCTTTCACCCACTTTCTTTATCTGTTCTCTTTTCATCTCTTTCGTTCAGCCGGTTCGAAGAAGGGTTGGCTCATTTGCAACTAAGAACAATGTGAGAACAAAGATGACGAGATCGGTCGGCACATACTGATAATGATAGCTCGCGAATTTATTTGCGCTTGGCGCCGATTTTCTTACAAGTCTGATGTCGTAAGGAAATCTAATGATGCATGAATTAAAGATCATGCATTGCATAGGTGCCTACTGTACAATTGTTCAAATTATTTTTAATATATTTTATTGAATATCCTTTATTTGATTAAAAATATAATGTATATTGTGTAACATCTATATATTATTCTTAAATTTATTGGTGTAAACTTACGAATTAAAATTTGTAAGTAATAAGATATTCTAAAATTTATAGACAAGATAGATAGCAGAAAGAAAAATTTTCTTTATACATATTGAGGAATTTAGAAAAGAAATTGTTTTACAATGCAATATTTTCCTCCTGGTAAGGATACATAATAACGTAATAATATACGAAAACCGGTATGGCGACGCTTTTTTATAAGTAGCAATAGCGATTTCTTCTCGCTTACCCGGTATAATCGCGACACGTTGCAGCTAAGATACCGCAGTGTTAAGGGATTTAGATTTTTGAAGTTTCGTTAACTGCAAACAAGTTACTACTACATCGAGTAGCTACAACATTCCAATGTATCGAACTTTATGTAAAGTCTACTAGCAAATATTCAAGTATAATATAATACCGATTTTTTGATAAGCGTTTGTTACGTGAAGCAGTCTTCGCCGTTATGTATTTTTCGAGGATGTTATATCTATAATAATTAAAAGCAATTCAAATATTTATATTTTATGAACAATAAAACAATGTTTTTTTAATATAACTTTTAGATTATTTTAAAGTATTTATTTAAAATTCTATTTGAAATTAATGAAGTTTAAAGGAAATAATTTTATTTTGGTTTATATTTTCTCATATTGATACTGTAGATAATATTAATATAATATGTTTTGTATTATTTAAAATATAAATTTAAAAATGATAAAATTATACAGAAATAAAAAGGCTAAAAAGACTGTCTTTATTGTCTTTGTAAATTAAATAGATTTAGTAAAAATATTCTATATCATCGAATTGGTTTAGTAACCTATGCATGCGACTTCGCACATATCGAGAAGAGGATACATAAGTAACACGTAATAAATTAATTTTCTTAAATACGTGCGGAAACCTTGAACGAGAGCAGTCCCACTAGTTTTCTTTGGGTTAACAAATCGATAAGCGAGTGAAAGGAAACTCGAAGGTCAACGACCGTTTGAAAACGACGTGGACACCGGTTGCATTAACGATGATGACTGCAGTCCTAGATCTTTATAATTCTAACGTTACTGCTACTTTCACGGGTACTTATGCGCGCTTTCTGTCGTGGTTCCTATATGCCTGAGAACCCTTCTGCGATTGGCAGATTGCACGGAAAATAAAAACGTACGGATAAAGGCATATTGATAGATTTGTAGATATCCGTTCGTCGTAATCTAATACTGTTAAAAAAAAATAGAACAAGTTGAAAAAGTCGTATACACGACGATTCTATTTTTACGGGTATACTTAATTTAAATTTTAATTAAGATGTTTGAAATATATAAAAATTTTTTTTATACCCTATAATCATTCTCTGTGAATTTTTTTATATAACAAAAATCGTTCTTTACAATAATTGATTTTTGATATGCATAAATTATTTAACTCTCTAGTTAATATACAGCTAGTATATACTAGTTAGTATAGAGAAAGTTTATAATTTCTAATATTTAGCAACATATATATTTTTAACATGAAAAGAAAGAAATTTTACAAAAAATGATTATGTCTTCCTTTCAACGACCATCATTCACAGAATGATGTGTTTTTGAGGTCTTAGCAAGAACTAAAAGCAAGCGTAACCAACAGCGAGCAGGGGACAGAGAGTAAAGGAACGTTTTCTCGTTTCAGCCGACAGATCGAATCGAAATAAATTGGCGGTACGACAAACCGGTTCGCGCATCGCGTGAGTGCGCCACGGCGTGCGCACACGGTCGCCGTGTGTACGTGAAAGAGGGCTGGGGGGTAAACCTTATCTTTTTCGGGGAAAAATTGTGAACAGTCCCGGCCGTTCCCGTGCCGGGAAGAAATGTATCGCCAGATGTTTTTCACGTGCCAAGTGCAGTACCTCAACGACGTCGATCCGTTCAGTTATCCAACCCTCTATCCGGATATTAACCCTCCCGATCATACCTTCAGCGTGACCTTGCCGCTAATCAATCAGCTTGCCGCTGTGCATCGACTTCTTCGGGCACCTCACAGGGTAAGTTATCATTTTCGACCTATAATAAATATATATAAAATTTTATCTCTGTCTACGACAAAATTTAAACGCTTGAAACGCAAATATCCCTAAATGTTCGTAATTATATTTCCCCGAGTTTTTGATGAGAGATAGTCGAAACTTTTAAATATACTAAAAAAATGTGTTTTTATACTATACATTACCAAATTATTATAATATATGATGTATAAAAATTGAAATAATCGATCAACATCAATACTTGATTTTTTTTTTCTTGTATATAGTTCTGTACATAAGATATATTTATATATAAATTTCAATGGAAAGGTAGTATTATTAGAAGTTAAAAATAACAAAATTAAATCTCGCAAAATTCTTAATTGAAACTTTTCAAATTTTCTTGCGGAATATGCAATGTTTACTTTTGGTTCCAACTGTTCTTTTGGAATCAACTGTTTTAAGATGAAAGCTTTTTGCGAATTAATTAATTTGTCCAAGGATTAATTCAGCCGCTTAGCATTAATAAATTAAAAGTTTTCGTTCTATAAAACTCTTCTCTTCTGTTCTACTTCTTTTTTCTTGCCTGTGATTACTCAAGCAAAAATTAATTTACGCGAATTAAGATATTGTGGAAGTAAATTTTATTATGCTTGAATTTATTTAAAAAATATATAAATTGTAATAAATAAGTTGAGATGTCAATTATTTTTTAATAAAATGTAAAAGTAACATTTTATAATATGTAAAAATAATAGTTTTGTATATCAGAAACGTGTCATGAATATTATTTTGTAATCCTTTTATGTTATAATTTTTTAAAAAGAAACAGAAAATAATTGTAATTTTAATTTTGGTATACACGGAATTTTCTTTTAAAATTACCCTCAAAATCTGGTAATTGTAGGATAATGTGTGACCTTAAGGAATTTTACTATACCTTTAATAAATTTTACTAAATGTATAGTAAATTTTGCTAAAAAGTATAGTAAAATTCCTCGAGGTCACATATTATCCCACAATTACCAGATTTTAAGGGTAAATTTTAAGAGAAAATTCTCTCTGTGTTCGTACTAAAATAATTTGTAATAGTAAATTATGCAGCTAAGTATAGTAAAATCCTTGGTAAAATCACATCTCATTGTACGAAGTACTCTGAAATTTGCATAAAAATTTTCAATTTTATCTTTTGCTTGTCAAAATTATTAAAATAAAACGATAATTATAATTAATCCAATAATAGTAGTTTTTAGACGTTGGCGAATTATGTTGGTTAACTGAATTATATCTTTTAGTTAATTCCAAGTAAACTCAATGAAAGTTTAATTACGAGACTTAGTCAAGGAGATATTTAATATTGGAGATTTAGAATTTGCGAGAATATAATGATATTTAATTATATTTTAGTTGAAGAAATTGCATATCCATGGATGTAATAAGGGTTGAAATTAGACGCAAATCTCATAGGACAGAAGTAGTCACAGATATTGCGGCACGTGGCTCTTTTGTTTGTCTCCGTCATCGTTTTCTGGGATAGTCTCTTCACGACTATTGTCTCTGAGTACAGTTAAATGCCAGTGTGCATCGCCGTTTAAACCTCAATCCCGGCTACCTTCCTGATTGTACATTCTGATCCAATTGTGCTGTCTTGTTGCAACATTTTCCCAAAAGAGCTCTGGCAATCCTTCCGCGTTTGAAGCACTTGTAAAATCTACTTACACCACTAAGTCTTTGAAAATCTTCTTACGAAAGTTGACGTTATTTTTGTTATAATTTGTCTTTAATTAGATATTTATTGCCTTAGTAGGAAAAAACGTTAATTTAAAAACATAATACAAGTTAAAATACAAGTTGTAGTATAAGTATTTACATGAATGTTAATAATACTCAGATACAAATTAAAATATAACAACATTCTACACACATAATATATATATATATATATACACACACACATATGGATAGAGTGTTGTTTAAAAATTATTTACCTTAAACAAAATTGTACGATTTCTCTCTTTTTCTCTCACTCATTCACTCACTCACTCACTCACTCACTCACTCACTCACTCACTCACTCACTCACTCACTCACTCACTTGCTCACTCGCTTACTCGCTCAATCGCTCACTCACTCTGTGTATGTGTGTGTTGTATGAAGGAAGATAAATAATGATAATATTAATTTGAAAAAATTGATTTTTAAAATTCTATAATATTAAAATAGAATACATTTTTTGTTAAAAAATCAGATTTTGATTCTGAAATTAGTTTTTAATTAAATCATTATTTTTATAAAATAACTTACGTATAAACATCAAATGTAGATACTTATGTTTACTAGCTATCAGTTATCGATATTTCGACAAGTTACGCAATGACGATCATTATTACAGAAGATTAACTGAATAGGCGTGTAACGAACCGACATGATATAGGTAGAGACCGTGTAACACTTTAATTCTCTCTTGCATCCTCTTCTTTATATCTGAGGGTTCAAGCGGCCCATGAAATATTTGCCGGCCCTTTTCAGGCCCTTCTTTGGCAAACGTAACGGTACATCGCAAAGCATTACTCTCTCAAAGAAAGAATAAAAAGTTCATTTACGACCTGGATATTATGTACCTATAGGTATTTTTTACCGATGTACCGGTTATCTTGACGACAGTGGCGGATTTTAACTTTTTTACTTGTGTTTTAGTTTTATCTTTCTGAACGGGGGAGTTTGATCACTTTATCTAAGCATTTTTGACAGATTCGAGATGAAATGTATACATTATTTAAAGTAGCTTATATTTCAAACGTGTCTAAAATTTATTATATTTGTTATTACATTATTTTTCTACTAAAGTTTTTAAGAAATATAGTAACAGGAAATCTATATCCGTATTATAAAATATAATGTAAACGTTAAATAAATTTTTAAATTTATTTTTTAATCACGTAGCAAATGATTAATTAAAAGTTTAAATTCTGATGCGTGTATATATTAAAAATATCTTTGAACATATATTTTTATTTATATAACTCACTATGCTCTGCCACGCGTTGCTGTGGCTCTCTATTTTTATGCTACGTTTTTTTTTCAAATTTTCATTGCTTTCGTTGTTTAACTTTCAAGAGCCTTGCTTTACTGTTGCTCTTTTTATTTTATTTTTGAATAAGCATTTATCTATCTTTAATAAATCTAATATTCATTTATTCACGTACTTCTAACTTACTTTATTTATTTATTGCCTTTGGCACTGTATTCAATTAATTTGTTTCTATTTATTGTTTTGTATTTTTATTATAATGTAATATAAATCTTATTTTATTAAAACTTTGAAATAATTTTTAATTAAAAAAACCGAATTTTTTTTAAAATACTCATTTTTTTAAATTAAGCATTTTAAATTAGAGTGTATGTATTTAATTTATTATTGATTAATTTTGAATCAATATTTTGTTATTTTTTTCTAAAAGCTGCCATGGATTTAGAAATCCATTCAAAAGACTGTTTTAAATAAGTTCCTTTTTTTCAATAAAATAACAGTCATCTTCATTTTTCTTATTACCTTAATTTAAACACAATAGAAACATTCTTTGCCTCTCCCCGTTTCTACTCGTCTCTACCCGTCTCTCTCGGTCTCTCCCCGTCTCTCCCGGTCTCTCCCGGTCTCTCCCCGTTTCTCTCCGTCTCTCCCAGTATCTCCTGGTCTCTCCCCGTCTCTCTCCGTCTCTCCCCGTCTCTCCCGGTCTCTTCTCGTCTCTCCCCGTCTCTCCCGGTCTCTCTCGGTCTCTCCTCGTCTCTCCCGGTCTCTCCTCGTCTCTACTCGTCTCTACCCGTCTCTACCCGTCTCTCCCCGTCTCTTCCCGTCTCTCCCGGTCTCTCCCGGTCTCTCCCGTCTCTCCCCATCTTACCTCGTCTCTCCCGGTCTCTCCCAGTCTCTCCCCGTCTTTTCCGGTCTCTTTCGGTCTCTCCCGGTCTCTCCCCGTCTCTCCCGGTCTCTCCTCGTTTCTCCCCGTCTCTCCCGGTCTCTCCCGGTCTCTCCCGGTCTCTTACCGTCTCTCCCTGTCTCTTTCGGTCTCTCCCGGTCTCTCCTCGTCTCTCCCGATCTCTCCCGGTCTTTCCCCGTCTTTCCCCGTCTCTCCCGGTCTCTCCCCGTCTCTCCCGGTCTCTCTCGGTCAATATCATTATTTTAAAATTATTTAATTTAAAATAATTTAATTTAAAATAATTAATATCATATCTATAATTATTTTGAAATTTGTGTTCGATTTTACCTTTTTTAATATCCTTTTTTAATATTTGTCCTTTAATATAAACATTTTTCTCAAATTCTTTATTATTTAAATTTACCATTCAAGCATTTATCTATCTTTAAAAATATCTAATATTCATTTATTCACATACTTCTAACTTACTTTATTTATTTATTGCCTTTGGCACTGTATTTAATTAATTTGTTTTCCGGTAAACATAATTTTATATGAATATAATTTTATAAGAAATGAAAGAATAAGTATTATTTAAATTGATCTTTTAATCATAAATTCATGTAACACATTTTAACGATTTTTTTGGCGCGTAATATATAGCCATCAAAGTTATGCGAAATTATTTCCCTTTACCTTGTCCCACTTTTAGAGATGCGATTAATTTTACGGACCATCTTCTTTCTGTTATTTCACTTAACGTCACGGAAACGTACGGTGAAGTGCTGTGTTTTATGAGAAACGGAATGCCCGCGTGGACGAAAACCGTGAACCGAAGCCGCCTCATTTTTTTTTCTTCCTCACTATTGAATGGTAATGGAGAGTTACGATTGCGATTTATGGGGCGGCGTTACACTTCGGAGACTCTGAAATTTCGATTTTATGGCCATGCAGCTTATCGCCACTACTGGCAATGAGCTGCGAAGTGCACCACCACTGCCGTCGTCATGCTATCGAATACCACAAAGAAAGAGACGTAAATCAACAGGGATACGTTTTTCCAAGAGGCTCTGGGAATAGCGCGCGCGCGACTGAGCCTACCGAGAGATTATCCAAATTCAATGTAACGTATATCATCGATAACCATTTCCATGTCATGAGGTAGAATACTCTGTTTTGTCGATTGTAAGGTACACACAAAATTAGTCACTTTGCTGGGGTTTGAAGCTAGCGAGGTCACATCTGTACATACAGATTGAGATTGTTAAAATTCAAACATTATACAAACTATGTTATTTATGATATAGTGTAATTTCTGTTATACAAATTTACGGAATATAATACGCCGTATATAATCCGTAGAATTATGAAACATTATGGTCTATCATGAAATTTATTTTATTAGCATTTGAAATAGTGCTTGTGATTACTCTTTAATAAATTATCTTGCTGGTATAAAATGTTATTATATTCATTTATCATCTTTTCTCATAAGTAAAAATAGAAAGTTAGGTTGGCTAAGATAGGAGGATTGAAATCTATTAATAAGGAACATAATAAAGGTAAAACACAAGGGAAAATGCAATATCCGACAAAAAATTGAGTTCGTTTTCAACACACAAATCATGGAATAAAACCATAGGTTTGTAGAATGTGAAACTTTGAATAACTTTTCTCGCGGTTTGCTTTTCCTAGTTTTCCTATCGAAGTCCGAACTTGCACATGTCCCAAGAAGTTAGCCTGTCGGAAAGATAAACCGATAGAAATGTCGCATTTACCTTTCGTCACGAGGCAAGAAAGTTTTCAAGGTAACGGAAGAAAAGTAATTTGATAATCATGTTTTCCATTCCTTCTTTCATTTATTTCGAGCTTTTACTACCTAAAATTAGGTAATAAATTTCTTAGATGATATGAAGGATTGTAATTTACGAATGTGTTTGATGAAAGTTTGGCAAAAGAATTTTATTACTTTTTAAAAGAGAGAAACAGAAATTGATATATGTATAATGAAGGAGTTAATTGTAAAATAAATTAGATAAACGAAGACAATTTTGTAGTAAAACACACTTCTATGTATATAATAAAATTATATTCTATGTATGTATTAAATGACAAAATTTATAAACTAAAAGACTAAAATTGATCATTTAAAAAATAAAGTTAATTTAAGGATTAAAAAGTGTAAATAAATAATTTATTTAAGAAATCAATAATTTATTTGAAATTAAATTATGTTATGGAAAGAATATACCATTTACAGTCTGTTTTTTTAATAATAAAAAATGCACCCGTTTGCGCTTTTTATATGACGATTTTATACCGCATTATGAAAAAATGTAAAAAAGAAAAATGAAAGAACAAAACAGTTTTAGTAAGTTTACAAACTTTGTATGACGTATAGTGATATATTATAAAAAGATAAAAACAATTTTTATACTAATATACATACGAACATAGATTAGCATAAATTTTACATGGATAATGCTTAAAGATTAATACCGATGGAAGATTAAAGAAATTTATCTCTCTAGGCATTACACGTTAGTGCATATAATAAGATACAATCAATTCAAGAAGGCGTACTCTCTCCTGCCGATTTGAATTTATGTATCTGCAAATATCTTCTATCGTACCTATAATGAATGAGTCACGCCTTTCTCGCGTTGTGAAGAAATTTGCGATTTCTAACATATTTTCTGTATACAAATACGTTTTAAAAATTAATAAACGATTTATTTCGAAAATAGTATACAAATTATATTGGAAAGTCATGTTAATGCACGAAATGCAATTTTGTGGTTTTGTATTTAAATTTATTGCATTATAATTTTACTTTCTCTTTTTTCTTTTATATATAAATATTAAACACTTTTATTACTTTGATATGTATCTCAAAAATGTATAAGTCTATTATTTTTATGATGAAAGTTAATATGTTTTCCATATTTTGTAAGGAACATAGAAATTACTAAATATACATAATATGTGATTTATTAATAAATTAATATATTAGTGTATACATATATGTATATGTATATATATACATATATAGAAATAAGAGAATGCCATTTTAGGAGATCTATAACAGTGTTTTTTAGCAATCTTTTAATATTTATATATATTCGCTAAAAAAAGTACTGTAATATGGCTCTTAAAATGGCATTCTTTTATTTCTCAGACATTTAATTATACTATATTAATATTCATAAAGATATGATCTTAGATATTTGAAGAGGTAAAAATTCATAGTTTATACATTTATGTTCTTTTGAGATAAAGTATCTTATTAAAACTGTTTTGTCTATATTTTTCTCTCTTTCATATCTTTCTTATTATTCCCATGTGGTATGAAATGTAAAATTATCTTGGAGTGTAAACTGAAATGCATTTCTCTATGCTGACAACAGATTATAATTGTGTGTTTATAACATAATTTTATTTGAAATAAATTTGTTCTATTCTTTGTCTATTTTATAAATAATTGTTTGTTTTTTACATTAATTTTATTTTTAAAATATTAAATTCTGGTCTTTTTATTTTATAAACTTTGTTGTTTAATATATGGAAATTTAATTATTTTATTATAAAATTGCATCAGTTTATTTATTTATTTTGTATTTCTCTCTCTCTCTCTCTCTCTCTTTTTCTCAATTATGAGTCTGAATTTTACCATTACTGTCTTATTATGCCAGTTTTGAAGTTTAATTTCTTAGACATATATTTTTAGTTATGTTGTAAAAATATTAATTATGAAGCAGTATATTATAAACCGTTATACTATACAATACAAGACACTTTTTAATTTATAACTTAAGTTTTCAAAGTTTTAACTTTTGTTTAAGAAATATTATTAAAAAACAAAGTGCCAGATCTTCTTTTATTAAAATCAAAATTGCTATCTAATTAGCATCTAATTACATTAAATTGCCAATTTTATCTGATTACTTATTTTTCGAATTTTACACAGTGTTTGATTTGATCTTTTAATTTTGACACTGAATTATTCCACTTCATGCTTAGGACTTGAGAATCATCTGACGGTCCGTGGATCGTACCTCGATCTCACCTACCTACCTACCTACCTACCTATCTACCTACCTACCTATCTTCCCCGCTCGAGTCAGCCTGCTCACGTAGTTATAGGCAAGTTGTACAGACCTCTTTGTTGCATTCCGCCACGAACGCTCGCGCATGACGACGATGCCGGCAGTGTCCAGTTTCATTCACAAGGGGCGCCGTAATTCCTGATGGAGCGCTGGAATTTGTTTCAGAGGTACGCCGTGTACACACGAGGAACGAATTTATAATTCTACGCGCCGCCATGAGATGGTACATACACCCACGACCGGGATGAAATCTCTGGTGTGTGCGCATGCTCATCTTCCGGCTTGTGTCAAACGGCGGAGCAGAGCTCTCTTCTCGGAGTGAATGTTCTTCGTGCGAAGATGTCGCGTTTGGATTAGATCATAGATTAGATAGACTCTGAGGAGTTAAAGACCACTTATCGAAATTGCAGTCACTATCAAAGTATTACTATTATATTTTTTCCTCCGGTTTTGTAGATATTAAACTGCATAAGTTCCTCTTTCTTTTCTAATTTTGCAAATTGTTGATTGTATAACGAATGTTTTGAGTAAATAAGATGTTTATAGTTGGCTACAGCCCTTTTTAATTCTTTGATTACTTTTAACATTGGTATCTTTTTAATATAAATGTACATAGGCATACACAGCCTAGAACTTTCTTCTCCTTCGTTTATTTTCAAATTTATCTTAACATAATTTCTATGTTAGTCATAAATATTTTTTATACGCTATACTTTTGTTTTATGTACATCTTACAAAACTTATAAGATTACATAACTGCAGCACATCACAAATTATAAATCTTATGGTGAGATTTAAGAAATTTCTTTGATTTAATATATATTTTTTTAGATATTGTTTTTTAAGATTGCAACTTTCACAGATTTATAATTTGTAACATAATTTATATAATTAACATAATCTTTAATTACAAACATCCTTGTAGTTAGCAATTTTATCTAATCATTTAAAAATAAGTCTTATATTACGGCTAAGAAAAACACACAATTTTCTTCCTTAATTAACGTATCCTTGCGCTATTCGATAAGGTAAATTGATACCGGCAACTTCAGAAGCAGTCGAAAAAATGTCCTCGAGGCGATCTTACTTTAGACTGTACATAAAGATCGCCAAAAATTCTCGCTGCAGTGGCTAAAGAGACGGTGTCCAAGCGAGATCAGGACGAAGAAGAGGAAAAAAAGGTATATAGAAGGTCGGGCGAAGACTGCCAAGTTGGGACGAGAAGAGTTTCGCTCTTCGAGTGCAACGATCCGCGCGACCGTCCCAGCGATAAAGGCGTTACGACATTATATTTTGGGAGTAGAGAATTAATATTCATGAACCGATGAGCGAGCGCAGCGAGAGGAGCGCACGGGATACAACCAGATGCGGAGAGATGACGGACAGCTTACGATCAAAATAAATGCGGTCGAGGGACCGTTCCGAAAATGATTGCAAATTACAGATTTTCGTGTAGGGCAGTCGGATGGTATTCACAGTGTTCACATCGTCGTGTCTGCTTGCGACCTTATTCACGCGATTCTACATGGTATCGGGGGATCAATAACCTTTCTCGAACGAGAAAGAATACTTTCGGAAGACATTATCCAAAGCGATGTAATATTTCGAATCGCGATATTTACATAATCGCGCTATTAATCTGCCGCTGATTTTGCTAATCCGCGTATTTTTTTCCAGTGTTAAATAAATTCAATATGTTGGATTCTTTCGATTACAGGAACAATTATGCCAAATAATAATAATTGCAATTAATGGAAAATATTTCTCTTTTTTATTTGCTAAAAAACAACAAGGATTTTTATAGTTATGGGATGCTTGGTTAGTTATTAGAAGTCTGTTATTTTTCACTCCTTTTTCTTGCCATTTAAACAGTGGTACAAAGTAATTTTAAGTTTTTTAATTCAAAAAGATATAAAGAGATTTAATTAGGAATGTAATTAAAACGTAATTTATTAAAGTAAATCAGATCTTATTAATTGGAAAACCGTGTAAATTATCTCCATTTGATTTGATTTGATATTATTTGCACACTCTCTTTTGCAAATTTTATTTTATTAAAGAGGGAAAAATAAATGATGCTGGACAACTAAATGCTGGATTTTGCATATAAACTTCGTGTTCGTGTTACAAACCAGAAGTTTCTAATCTGTGGTTTTCTAGAAGTTTAATTTGAAGTTCGAAACTCGACGGAGCGTATACTTTGCGTTAATCTATTCAAACTTTTCGAGAATATAATTTCATGCATATTCTAAAATATTTGTGTTTATGTGCATATTAAATTTACTTTCATAATCTCATTGATATTTGAGAAAACATACTTGAGAATATTATACAATATCTACTTAAAAATATTGCAAAGGAATGTGGTATAGTAATCGCTTTGTTTTTGACTTTGACTTTTCCTATATTTTACACGTTTTATTCGTTCGTAAAGTCACTGCTTGTGCAACAATTCTATCGAAATGTTGCGTACGCATACCCATTACAATACTTTCCGGCAGTAAAGTCGCTATTTCCGAATTTCACGGTTTCGCAAACGTTTTATGCGTGGTTGTAAGGCGGAGCTAACTTCTTCTTGATGTACCCCCTTGCGAAGCATTCCCGAGAGGCGCCGCTTACATTTCGGAGAGGAACGCGTCTCGAAAACATTTACATAATCGCTACGTAACGAAATTCTTGCACGAATTATTCGCGAGAGATCTGCGTTGCTCAGAAAATATAGTGTTGGCATTAATTATGTCTTTTATTGAAGATACTATGTAATTAAGATTACTACCAATAATAAATAGATTTAGGCTTATTTCAATATTTATATACAAATAAAATTTGTATTTTTTAATATTTTATTTTGTACACACACACACACACACACACACACACACACATTTAAATATTTTTTGTTTTTTATTTTAACAGTATATTTATGTGTTCTCAATATTTTTGAAACTATTTTGTTAAACAGTTAGAAATAGTTAATAATGATTTAAAAAATTGTTAATATTAATTAAATTTTTATGTCATTTGAATACAATTACCAAATTTTCGACTTATCTATTCTTCTTTGCTGACATGTAAAAAATATTACGTTCACACGTTTGCATTTTTAAGAATAGATCGAAAATTTCTTTAAACTAGTTGGCGTAAAAGATCTATCACCAAATAAAACCTATAAAAATTTTTTACGACCGTTAATGGTTGAAAGTTTTGTCGTTTGTGAACATCTTAAACATTACTTTTAATAGCATACTTTATACCGCACGCGAATTAGTTCGGGAACAAGAAATGCTCGCGTAAAAGTTTCTAATGAGCTGTGAAACCTCGTCATCTGATCGTGTCATACATGACATCAAAGTTGACGGTTATAAAAAAATTTCTCCTTTGTCATTATCTTTCGTTATCCTTCTTTCTCTTTTCTTTTACAATCACGAAGTCTAGCGTAGCCCCAGCGTGGGAATTTCTGTCGATCCGTGAATTTTCCGCGAATCAAGGCCACTGTAGGATTTATTCCCGCAATAACGTCGAATAGCGTTGCGTTAGTGTATGAAACATAGTTTTACGAGAATCTTGATTCCAACTCCGTAACTTTAGATATTTTTAAAGCAACATTATTTTTACATTTATTTATATTTGTTAATTTAGAAAAATAATTGATAATATTATTAATGTTTTATATATGAGTAGTTTTCCTCGTATTTTAAATTTACTTTATATACTTTTTTTACACTAAGTTTTACTTATTTAATTTTTTGTAACAAGATCGTAAAGTCTACTATACTAAATATTATACTATACGATATATACTATAGATGTGTCTGTTAAGTTAGCCCTCACACGTTAAAATTTGGTAGGTCTGATATGAGTTTCCGTTTTATTTTGAAGAGATAAAGAGTTCTCCGTAGTTTAGAAAAAGTGTTCTGTTGATTAACGGTTTGGAGTTCCGAATAGTTCTGACTTTTTACATTTTTACATTTCTGTGTAGTTCTCGACGAGTTTTAGTGAAATGTCTTACAAGTGAAAGCGATCGGATCAACAGTTTGCAAGGTACTGTTACATATTAGAACGGTGATCTCAAAATTTTCTAAGTCCCGTGGCCGAAAAATTTTTTGGAGTTCCGAATAGTTTTGATTATATTTTTGGGTAGTTTTCGACAACTTTTGACGAAAAGTCTTATATACAAGTTAAAGCCATTGAATGACATGATAAACAGATACGTGTCACTTTTAACTAATTTTGTAATTTTGTTTAGTCTTTTATATATATACAAGTATATATATATATATATATATATATATATATATAATTCTTTAATTTTTTGATATAAATTTTTTTTATTTGTCGAGAACTCTTTGAAATAAGTAAAATGAAAATAGAAACATTTCAGAACTATTGTATCTTAAAATCGAATTTTTAACCAATTTTAATTTTTTTTTTAATTAATCGAAATTTTCTTTATGCTTCAGGAACTTTAGATAATCGCAAAATAAAGGTATTGAGCCATTCAGAACTATTCGATCTGAAATTTTGATAAGATATTAGCACCCCATTTTTTTAATTTTAATTCTCGATTGTTAATCAACAGAACTCTTTTTCTAAACTGCAGAGAACTTTTTATCTCTTTAAAATGAAACGAGAACTCATATCATAACTACCAAATTTTAATGTGTGGAAGCTAACTTAACACACGCACTATAGATACTATATATTGTATATAAGATATAAATTATTTATTTATATATTTTTTTTACAAATTTTCAGGACGACAAGTACAACTGTAATAAATGAATTTTATACATATTAGAGTCATTATAGTAAAATTTTATAAATATATTTCTTTAAGCATTACATTGTATATAATACAATATAATGTTTAAAAAATATTTTTAATAATAAGGTAAAAAGATAATTGAAAACTACTTGGGTGACAAGTATTTTTCTATTTCAATTATTATCTCATTACCTTAGTATCTTATTATCTTAAAGAAAATTTTGCAATTATTTTATCACAATTTTGTACTGATTAGCAATATGCATAATAGTACACGGGAAATAGGAAATACGTACTTGTGTCGGTTAGCAATGAGGAGACATCTTTATCGGGTATTTCTTCGATAACAATCGATACTGTATCATTCTATTCCCACGTCCGCCAGTTGCACTGGAACGATAAATTCACGTGCCGTCGTGCGCCTCGGAACTCCACGACAATGCGGGCGAATCTCGTTGCAATTTTTCGTTATACGCGCCGTGTTACGATACTCGAGACGTCGTTTACAACGATACAGTGAGATAGATCCCGAACGAATGGACTCCATATAACTGGTTTATGTCTCGAGGGCAAAGTTCTCTTCCTGAGCGTAAATGTAAGCGCGCATAAAAGCGCGACATTCTCGCGTATGCATAGGTATTTATGTGAGTGCAGCTTTATAAATGTAAAATTCAATTACAGAAACGAAATATAACATCGTTATTTATTGTCTCATAACGATATATGTACACAATATTTTTGTTTTTATATTGATTAATTTGCAAATAGAGTATGAACGTGTGATTAATATTATTACCGTAATATGAATTTGATACATAAATTATGAGTATTATAAAATGATTTAGTAGTAAATTAGTATTTTTTATATTGTATTACTAAAATACTTTATTTTTTTAACAAAAAGCAATATTTACTTCATACAAATTATGCAAAAAGTCACATTTGATAAAGAATTCTTAAATAAAGAAATCAATCATAAAAATAATAATTAAATGCATTAGTATCCAATATAAATTTTCTATTGAATTTAAGATTATTTTATATAATCAAAGTTTGATTGGCTAAAAATCTTTAATTTTCTGAGAAAGATTAAATAATAATATAAATTATTAGTAAAAAGACGTAGAGTTCTTATCCAATCACTGTAAAAAATATAAATATATTATAACAAAAATAAAATATAAAAAATATTTGAGATGTATATAACATTTGTATAAATAATTTTTATGATAAATGAAATTACACACAACAAGATTACGATATGCTCTCTAAATTTTCTAGAGTGAAACATTACTCTAAAAGAGTGAAAATCGAACATATCTAAGTTCGAGTGATTTGTCACTCTAATTAGAGTAAAAATTCACTTTTATAGAGTGAGTGCATTTTCACTCTAATTCATTCTAATTAGAGTGACAAATCACTCGAACTTGTATATGTTCGATTTTCACTCTTTTAGAGTAATGTTTTACTCTAGAAAATTTAGAGAGTATAGAGATTAATATTATTATGTATCTCAATATTTTAATAAATTATAACAAAGTATAACATTTAAAACATTGTCGAGATGTAGTCAACAGTGTAATATCGATAACAAGATTACGATATTGACGTCAATACTAATAAAATTTTTATCTTTTTAAACGGTGACTCCATCCAGCTGCATTATGCCTCTGTCTTCATCGATTTTATTTGTCGAAACATTGAATGTGAAGGTCGGTTTTATTAATCTGTCAATTGGACAGACACATAAAAGAAGCTCAACAGACGAGTCGAATAGTTTAATCGGATAATAGCGTGATAATTAAATGCGTATCGACAATCTATTTTTTTTGTTCAGTCTTCTTGTTAATAATGAGTTCTAAACTAATTGAATAATTGCATTCTATCACAATAGATAACTTTCTTATGATATAATATTGCTCATAATAATTAGTTCATTGGATGATTAATTTTGATTAATCTGTGCTGTGTATATATTAAAATTTATACATACATAAAAATGGAAATCGAATGTTTTAAGAATTTTACATTTTAATGTAATATTTTTTTATAAGGAGAGATAAGCAGATTCAAGGTAATTAAAAAACACCTTAAGCAAAATTTTAGAGATATTTTAAAACCAAATTTTTTAAATAAAACAAGCAATGTTTAAATAATGTTTCCCTTATGGCTCATAGATTACATATCAAAATATTATTTTTTAAAAAGTAAATAATTTTTTTAATTTGTAGTTTCCGAGATTCTTTTTTTTTGTATGCCATAAACAAGGGAAAAGAGAAACAGAAAAACACAATTATTTATTTTTTAAGGAAATTTTATATAACGGGTGCAATCATATTTGTCGAAAATATGGGCATGTAACATATAGGTATATTTTAAAACGCGATCTGCATTTTCGTTTTTACGTAAATAAATTTTGATATTTTACTGTACATAATTTATCAGCAAAAACGATGATTATCTGTGTTAAAAGAACAGACTATATTCAAAACGTGTGTGTGCATGCGGGGAGGGAGAGACGAAGGGATATATGTGTGTGGCTATTGCAGGATTTCATTTCTATATTACGAAATGTATTTTTATATTTTTTCCTGTGCGCAAACATCGCGTCATCTCCATCTGTATGCTGATCAAACAGTATCACCAATTTCAACTATAGATTTTATGGCTACATATTTTGGTCGTACAGGTTGTATTCGTGTGTAAACAGTGTCCCGAAATACTATTTCAAGTGCTATCTATCACATGCTTTGTTATTATTTTTTTACAATCGAACTCAAATCTAGCGAGTTTTAAAGAGCATTTTTCTAGTTATTTCTTACCAAAGAGTTGTATTCCAATGGTTACAAATGCAATAATTTTGAGACACAACACAAATTCGGGGATTGATACATATCGATATGTACATTATATACATTGTGTGTGTGTGTGTGTGTATGTGTGTGTGTGTGTGTCTGAAATCGAGAGAGAATAGTCGGACGATCAGAAAGTATTGTCCTTCCTGTCTCCGGAAGAAAACTGGTTTGGATTTTGTATCGGAAAGATGTTCGAGTTTGCTTCGAGAGAGTACGGGAACGAAGGAGGAAGCCCGAGGCAATCTAATACGTCAAAATACTCGCCTGTGTTCGTCGTATCTTCTAGTCCTTTAGGAAAGCTTTACAATAGAAGTATACCACCGAGACTCGGTGATCGTTCTTCGTAACAAGAACAAACGAAGACAAACGTCCTTAACGAGAATAAATTCTATTTTGGAACGCAAACCGAACCCTAATGAGCGGAGTTTCATTAACTCAACGCATCGTTGTAATTGTGTATCGTTTTGAGCATCGGTTATAAATCTATTTAATTTCACGTTAATAGCATTTTTAACTAGTAAATTTTGGGATATAACTTATCTCAATGTGACGAAACAGTACTCAAAGGATAGTATTTTTGGACAATTTTCTAATGTTAGAATAATTTTATTTTTCAGAATTATTCTGTTATTGACTTTTGCAACAAATGTCTAAATTGATTTCTGTTATTTGGAAGTTAATTCCGATTGAAATGTGACTGCGATGATTTTTATATCATAATGAGAGAGAAATTATCTCTTTGTTATTTATTTGTTTTAAAAAACGTAGAACATTTCTTGACTTCTATATTTTTCAATTACATATATTGATTTATTGTTAAGATGACAAATGAATTCTAAATTTGATTTAAGTTTGTTTTTTTAGTTGTTAACTTTTAAGAAATTTTTGATAGGATAACTCTCTCTCTCTCTCTCTCTCTTTCTCTTTCTATTTTTCTCTCTGTCTTAGTTTCTCCCTCAAGAAATGTGAATAATGCATGCATATACATATATCATATTCACATATTACTTTAAAAGTATTGATAACTTTGTCGCACCTGGCGTTCTCTTCGGTAAAAGAAAATTGTAAAAGAAAGGACTTCTCCAAATTTTCAATTTTTTATAAATTTTTTGTAGTTACTGCAACAAAAAAATTTTATTTATTTTTGGTGATGTTCGTTGATGAGCATCTTTCTGAGAATATTTTTAAATATTAAAAAAAAAAATTTTAGCATACATGTCTATACTTAAAAAAAAATATATAAGAATGTTCGTAAATGATTGCACTAATAGTAAATACAGATAACATGCCACGCATGGAAATGTATCCATGTAATATCTATATGCTCTTTCTCTTATGTATTTATTGAATAAAAAAATATAAATTTTAAGAAATTGTTTTGTTAACAGATATTTAAAATACATAAAAATAATATTTAAAAAAAATAACCTTGATTAATTAAAAAAAAAGTTTAACATGAATCAAAAAAATACAAAAATTACAATAATGACAGTATGATTTATTGTAATTTATGAACACAGTATTTTATTAAGAAATTTCAATATTACTTTTGCATAACTTAGTAATTTGCTAATTAAATATTACTCTTATTCATAACTGTATCGCTAATTTTGTTATACTCTGTATTATGGTCTATATGTATAACAGTCGGGTCTCATTATTCAAGAAATGTTAACGACACCTTCATAATATCGCGTGTTCTCAGTTTACGTTGGCCAAGTCATTACCTGTCCAACAAAACACGCGCGTTTCGGAAGAGAATCTAGTTCGTCTCTTCACTCTTCGCATGTTATACCATTCGTGATGACCTCTATAAGGTAATAAATCTGCAATGCGCAATGAGTTGCAGAAAAGCAATGGACAAATATTGTTTTCTGTTTTTCACATAGCGCTTAGGCTGTCTAACTCTACTATTTGATCTTCGAAAAATGATATACGTATATAAGAATATACATATATCATGAATTCTTTACGTTAATTCGTAGAAGTTTCTATTCAGTAATACTATTGAAATTGATAGCATTGTATTTGTAATGATTTATCTTGATTTAAATATTAAAATAATATAATTTAAATAAAGTAAAATTTATTTAAATTTATAAGTATAAACTATAAATATTAAATTAAATTTGATGTGAAAAAATCATGAGTAGCATGTTTGAGAAAAGAATATTATGAAGCGTTAAATCAGTGATTTTTTAGGTATTTAGAAAAATTTTACATTATATTCATCTGCTCGCATTATTATGCATTAATGTACATCAAATCACGAGGATAATGTTTGTCTTGTCTGGAGGAATATTTAGCGAAGGTACGCACTCGAAGTCGGCTTTGGAGAAATGTGCTAGCGCCGAACGTCGCGAGCCAGTCAGGTCGTTAATCTGCGGCTGCAATCTCATTTCTGCTAATTGGCTGATAGGCGTGCTCGATACGGACGATAGGGCGATGCACGTGAACATAGGTGCATGCGGAAAGGGTTGAAGAAGGCGTTTGTGAAAAAAAGGGCACGATGGGTACTTACAACGCATACAAGTGTGTTGCAACCTTACACGAAGCTTTTCAAAGGAGACACTCGTGTTCGTCCTCGACTATGCGCGTCCACCCTGATTTTTTCTTTTTCTTCTCTGTTTTTGTTTTTCTTACTCTTCCTCTTCTCCTTATAATCCTCGTATTTATGTCTCTTTGTCGCATCGCGTTTCTCTCTCTCTCTCTCTCTCTCTCTCTCTCTCTCTCTCTCTCTCTCTCTCTCTCTCTCTCTCTCTCTCTCTCTCTCTTCTTATCAAGTTTTTTTGCTCTTTTTAATTTTCTGTATCTCTCGCTATTCTCTTCTCACGATAGCTTTATTTTGTCATGTCATCTGCTTTTTATCTTCCGGTATATTGTTAAATTTCCAAATAACTACGTATTTGGCCTTTATTATTTTATTACTAATTGAATAATTTTATAATTGGATCTAAATTAATTGTATTATAAGAAATATACATATTGGATGGATATAATATTAGGGATGTATTACATTTTAAAGTATTATAAAAAATTAAAAAATTTTGTAAATTGTTTTATCATTACGTTTGAATATCTTTATAAAATATGAACATAATTCTTTTATTTGTTTAAAAGTTTTTTTAATTTTTGTGCTATTGATTCTTATGTAAAAGTCCGTTTTACAGTATTTATTTGCAAATTTGATAAGAAAATAGTATTACATGTTAAATCAATTTTTTGCATATACATACTAATAAATATTTGTGCAAAAAAAGTTTATTTGGATTACTTATTTGTTTAAAAATTACGTGTCTAAAACTACATAAATATATTATTGCCAACATTATTATAGATAATAAAAATGTAAAAAACAAACATGGACAATACATTTCAAAATTAAATTTTGCCGGTAATATTGTCGGCAACACGTTTCCGGTAATATTTTGTTCTAAGCAAGTTTACACAGCTTATGTAAAGTAAACCTTTATTTTTGTTTATTTATGTATTAAGAATTAATAATTGGTTTGCACGTATTACTATATGACAATTAGTTCATTACCGTTACTTGTTAACAATTAATAATTTTCATTATCCTATGAGAGACAAATTATTCCCATAAATTTTTGTTGTTCATACTTTCTACTATATTGTATCTGATATTAATTATTTTTTTATTTTTCTTACTTAACGCATAAAATACATTTTTAAGGAATAATTATTAGAGAATAATTAATTTTTATGTCTTCTTCATGGAAGTTCATTTTTCTTTTGTTTGCATTTTTCTCCTTCCGTATGTGATCCTATCCATCTCCATCGTACTTAAATCCTATAAAGCTTTATGGGCTTACTCTGCGAGAAACCGCTGGGCCAAGTGCAAACTCGTGCAACTCGCACGTCTTGTTGACGACGAGGCTGTCCTTAAAGGATAATAAGGTAGTGCGACGTTAATAGTTTCTATCATGGAGAATCTGTGTGATGGAAAAAGGGAGAGAGGGGAGGAGAGAGAGAGAGAGAGAGAGAGAGAGAGAGAGAGAGATAGAAGATAGTGAAACTAGAAATCATATGCATTCTCTGTTCTTTGATTCACGCATCGCGTCGTACATGAGTTTTGCATATAAAAAAAGAGGAACGAAAGCTACAGCAAAAAGAAAACAAAATAATTTTTCAGTATATTTCTACTCGTGGGTATGGCGAAGTGGAAAGAAACAAAGGCCGTCAGATGCTTGGTGTGCGATTTCGTGTTTGAAATTTTGAACGGCTTAACAACCGATAGCGGACAGGCAAAACAATGTAATTTTTACAGCCCTATATGCAGTTATCCGTTGAAACACAAAAGTCCTATGTGAGTAGTAGCATGCTTTGTTTTTCGCTGGAAAGGGAAACGAAATTTCGTCGATCATCGGCGAATCAAGACGAATGTTGTCCGATGTTATATTATAGATGAAACGATAGCAGATTGAGCGCGAAGATTTACACAGGTGTGTTCATCACACAGGATATTTTAGTCGAAATATCTTTGATAATACACGCATATTTTTTTCAAGTAAACGTATGTAGAAAATTCAATTTTTTATATTCAAAATTAAATATGTGAACGAAATATAAGCAATAAATATATTTTGTTAATATAAAAATTAGTTTAAATAAGCGAATTTGTTTTATATAAATTATATGTATATATGTATATTGAATATTTCCGGCGTGATTGTTTACGTCAAAAAATATAGATTTTATTATCGTAGAACGTAGAATATTGTTTTACAATTAATTAAGTGAAAAAGATTGATTCTTGACCCAAAATCTTGGCGATATATTTTTTCCAAGGACACCTTGACCCATCTCGGTTTTACAAAGAGATACGCAATGCTTTCCAAGTTCATAGCAACACCAAGCATCTTGGGCCGACGGTACGCGTTTCAATTTGCTGATTTCTAAAGCTCCCCGGATCGAGCCGGCTGATCTCCGGAAAATTGGATACGTGATGGGACTTCGTGGGATTCGCGTAGGAGTTTACGAGCGATCCTTGAATCTTTACTGCTCGCTACGAGCAAGTTTGTCCTGTTCTTCGAAATATATGTCCGCTCCTTTTCGAGCGTGCACGCTAGGTATTAAATCTAATCAGCTGACAAATTTTCGTGGTTTCCGGCACGAAAAACCACTCCTCGTATTTCGTAGTCTAACAGATTATGTATCAGATGTACATAGAATGTAAGACAAAACGAGATTTTAGCTTGTTTTTTTTTTTTCGTTTTAAATTGCGCCATTACATGAAATATTTCATTTATTTTAAATATTTAAAAAACCAAAGAAAATATTTGATAAAACGAAATAATCTTTCATTACCCGAATACTTCATATTAAGAAATTTGTTTATAATATAGATTTGATAATGGTTAGATAGAATATAAATTTAGAATATGAATTAGGTTTCTATTCGGCTCACTCAATATATAATTGAAAATGGCTCGAGAGAATGAGGAGTTATTTTTTTCTTTTTTCTCTCTACTTTTTTATCTCTCTTTGTCTCTCTCTCTCTCTCTCTCTCTCTCTCTTTATTTCTCTTTTTCTTTTTCATGAGATTTATTTCTGACAGTACCGAGTAGATTTTTAGATATGGTCTTTTATTTTTGCGCTTGACGCGTCGTGCACATGTGAATTTGGCGTTAATGTTGGTCCAATGTTTTCAGTTGAATACAAGAGTGTCACAAAGGGTTCTCGAAAGGATTCTTTCAACTTTGGTAGATCGTTCTAGATACTCGATAACTATGATTTCACTGGTAGAAATGTGAACTTTAGATGCGAAAGCACGGATTTTGTTACTCACTGACTGATTGTAAGGTGACCTATTTTGTCTTATCTACTTCCGGCTGGAATATCAGCTCGGTCGTAATTATACCTTACGACGACATTTGATATCATAGTTTAGACATCGTATCTCTAAGTACTTAGTTTAGTTCAACAGATATTAAAAGATGATTAACAATTGCATAATTATTAAATATGTATTAAATAAATTATAAATATAACTGTAAGACAGAGAGAGACAATTAAAGAAAGACATCAACTAATAATTAATATTTGGTTAATATTGCAACGTAAAATTAAGTATATTTAATATTTATCAGAATAATATTCGTTATTTTGATAAATAGCAGTATGATTTTATGCGGATCTTCTCGAACATATATATATATATATATGTTAGTCTGTGAATATCTACGAGTGAAGGAAGTCTTATTTCAGCGGCACGACGCACCGTGCGCATCTGAATACTGCTACAACATCCCCGTGCCTACAGGCATCTGTATTCCTATAGAAAGTCGCTATGAAATACTCCTTTGCGTCTTCTATACTGACTCCATGGATCATCCTTGGTTTCCGTTCGCATAAGAGAGCTCAACATTCGCGCTTTTCTTCGTCACATTTATTCTCGACTATCTGATGACACTGCGGGAACTGCCAATTTTTTACAACACATTTATAAAGATATGATATGTTTATTTTATATCTTTACAATCTGAATATTTACTTTATAGTTGAAGAAAAATTATTAATTTTGTTGCAACGAAGTGATTTCTTGTACTTGCAAAAAGCGACAGAAGAAAACATATGGCTAAAAATTCTAGGTTGTTACAATGGCCTCTGTACATTTTCAATGTTTTCTGAGCCATATTATATATTTAAATTTTTTCCGAAATATTACTAGTCATTTGTATATTTTTTTTGTATATAAAATGTTGCAATAATTATTAAAACAAAATGTAATATACTATAACTATTGCTTTCTGTGCAATTATAATAAATAAAAAAAAATTTTATTAACTTAAAATTTTTATTTTATATGTTTTATCTGATGGACAACAATTTTCTCGGGAATTATTACATTTATGTATCAAACAATTTTGTTAAGTCTATTAAGTAATACCTATTAAGAAAATTAGAAGAATGCATATATATATTTTTTAAATCTTTATATTGATGTTTATGTTAGGAGAAAAGGAAGGATCCCATTGCTCAATGTATTACGTATTGATTACTTTAGGAATTTTTAAAGAAATGCTAGTAAAAATCCTTAAAATCTCTTAATCTTCCAGGATTAATTATTCGTTTAATGTAAATAAATAAGCTGTTTCTTAAGAGAGGTTCTTTTTAAAATTTCAGTGTCTTATTTAAAATCTATACGTATACATGTATATAGAAATTATTTAACAAGAGTTGACGAATTTCTTGATCAAAAACAGATTGCTAATACTTTTTGTAATCAGTGGTAAAATTAAATGCAAGCTGCCAAAACTTGAAATCAATTTCAATTTAAATCCGATTTAATTAAATCCCATCGATCGCGTGACGAGGAGTCGTTATGGAAACGATGGATGGAGAACATTGAACTCTACAACAGTGTTTCTACTTGGTGATATGAATGTGTGAATGAAGGAATTTCACTTAAAAATTAAATTAGTTAGAGAAAAACATTTTTTAATGCAATACATTAAATTATTTTTATTTGCAAAATTTAATACACATAAGCGTGATTGTAATATTTTTAAATATATACGTCTGTATAACTTGTTGAAGATTTGAACTTTTTAAAATGCTAAAGAAGAAAAGCAATTATTATATACGTATTCATGTGAAATGAGCCACAAGAATACACCGATATTCATGTAACGAAAGTATATCAAATATGATGCAGTGTGCAATTACGTATTGGTCTCTTTATTCGATCTTCATTTCGTAACATTGGTGTCAGGTCAGACCGTGAATAACTTTCTCACACCCCGTATACACCGAGCCGGAACTAATTGCCGGGCGAGTAGCAGCTGGCGTCTGAAAGGAACTGGGTCGTTAGCCGTAGTTTAATGATGGCGAAGGACGAGGGCCTGGAGTATCTTGCGAAGGACGAACGTTGAGCGTCCTTTTATTCATTGGAGGACGACCCTCGAGCGAATCGATAATCCAACACGATAGATCCGTCCCGCAAGGAGAGCGAGAAAGAAAGGCGGGAAGGAGGATACGCTCGCTCGCTCGCTCGCTCGCTCAAAACCGGCGACGAGAGAATCCGCGATCGGCCGATCGTTAAAGTCTTCTCCGAGCCGTGATGGCCGCTTGGGCGATTCGATCGGCCGGCATAATTCGCGATTCGTTTTGTTTTCTTCTTGCTGCATCTGATATTGCTCGCGGTGTCAAAGCCCGAACAGGAACAGATAGATGGGTAGACAGATGAGTATATTAATCTTAGGACACAATTACCCCGAGGACACTCGGTATCACGATCGCAGAATAAGGCAGGATATTGTAAGTAATGCAGTAAGATTATGCGGTATGTTTAGTAATTAGTAATGCAAACGAGAAAGCAATACATTTTACAATTTAATATAACAATGAATTTTTGATTAAAGGGATACTTAGGGAAAATTTAAATTAAAAGAAATTTTGTCGAAATAAATATAAACAAAAAAGGGTGTATATGTTAAATAATATTTTATGTAATTACAGTATTACAACAGCAGTACAATACATATACCTCTTATATATATTTGAACTAAAAGGTATCACAAATAGTAAAAAAAAAAAAGATATATGAATACCGTAAAATACTATAAACGTTTATTTAAAAAAGGATAATTTATTTATACAAATGTACAACATCTCAATACTTCATTGGACAGGAAAAAGAATAACTTGTTTTTCAATTGCAACTTTCAAGAGTTTCTTAAATTCAAGATCCAGGAAAGAACAAACTGAAATGTGGACTTATGGAAAGTAGAGAGATCCAAGTGGGGAAAGCGATTAATCTTTAAATCAACACACGATCGAACATACGTTTCGCGCCACGCGGGAGTCTCGTAATTATTATCTTAAACGGCGCCTCAGGCGCTCTCGATCGTTATTTTTTTCTGAGTGTCGGTCGCTTTTCCTTTTTTTCCTCCCCCCCCGGTCTTTCTTGTCGTTTTTCGCGACGAAATTGCGAGAGCCAGCCACGCGTGTTCGCAGAGATGATGAATTTGATACGCTCGCTCGCTCGTTCGACCGTAATTGCCGTCTCGAAACGGAACGCTCGAGCGAGAAAGGAGGAGCGCCGGCTAAGAGGCGGATAATCGCCGCAGTTGACAAGCGATATCGACGAATGCGACCTTGCCAACTCCTGCGATCGGATCCTGCTTTAACCGTAAACCTAGGACACTCCTCCTTTAAGTATTTAACGCGAACTGGAGAGTTAAGTATAAGTTATGATGAAATAGTGAAAGGGAAATGTACCCTCGGGGTTTACACACACAACACACATGGATATGAATATATAACAAAATCTGAAAATATTGAGTATAGAGAGAATTATAGTGCGAGCTCTAAAAAAGAAAGAATGAAATTTTTTGCGGATAAAATAAGTAGAAACTTCCAAGTATTTCGCTTCAACGACTTTATTAGTCGTTGAAGCTGGTACACGTATCTAATAATGTGGAATATTAAATCTCAAAATTTGATATTCTCGTTTATTTTCAAAATTATAGCCATACTGAGTGATACGCTAAGATGTAATAGAAAAAGAACTGTTTTCTAGCGGGAAAACGTGTGTGCTGGTGTCCTAAAACCCTCTGTCTTTTTCATTTGTACTCACAGCCCTTTACATACAATTATATTTATTATCATAAATCCATAAACAGCCGTATTTCACAATTTCCACTTCTTTTACCGAGAAGCTCTTCGCGCCGGTGTTAAGCCGTCTTGGAATCCGTGAAATCCAATCTCGCGAGCTGTTTTCGCGGCCTTGTCATCCGCGATTTATGGCTTCTGCAAGCAATCTTCGACAGCTTTGCCCGAACTAAAATATTTATACGGCCTCACGCCGCAAACGCGTGTAGAATCCTACATTGTGCAGATTGAAGATCGTGTTCAGCGACACATTTTATCTCCGGAAAGATCGATCCGTCTGCTTCGTCTATGACGATATGTTACATCCGGCTAATTAGAGATAACGAATAGCTGGGTTCAACTAACGGCGGTATTCACGCGCCTTAATTCGAGATGTGGGTAGCTCTTTCTCTACTTGTTAGATACCCTATCACACTATTAAAGTGAATTATGGCACTCCACCCGATAAGAGGCATAATTAATTCTGAACAAATAATTTTAACAAAATTAAATTGTTTATAAGCAATAAATATTTTTAATATTTTAAATTTACAATATATAACTTCGAGGTGTTATCAAATGTTAACTGGACTTTATTTAAAATAAAAGAATTAACCTGAATTTTAATTATTAAAATTTTTTGTATTATTTAAAATCTCTTTATCTCGTAAAAATATTGAATATCTTTTAATATTTCCATCTATTATTCCATCTTCTAAAAATCGGGAAAATTGTATAACATTTTTATTTAATTAGAAATCTATGTTTTTAATTACAATTATATATATATATGTATATTGGAGATTTATTAAAACATAAAAATATATATATGCGTTTATCTATTTAACTTTGCTTTATTTTTTATAGATATTATATAATCTTAAAATAAGTTTATATGGCAAATTGTTTATTTTTGTTATTACAATTACAAAGTATTTAATTCTATGTTTGTATTTTCAGAATATAATAAATTTTTACTCTAATTAAATAAAGTAATACCTTTATGCTAATTAACCGGCATAAATAATGCTAATTAATACCTGTAAAATATTAACTCAGACTTGCAAGAATTTCAACAGTATGAAATACTGAATAATAATTCTACATCGTTTGAGCTATTATCACAGTGATTATTCCATCATTTTGTTTTATGATATTTATCCGTCTTATAATTATCGCGTACTGTGCCTTGTTTTTTGTGACCGCGTTATAAGACACTTTTGTGCGCATGTGAGTTTTCTGATTCTCACTTTATCTTATTTTCTTGGTCGAATGGAAACACAAAGCAGGCGCGATGTAATTGTATCTCGTAATAACGGTTTTACCATGTCGAGCACCTTCTAATTACCGCATTGTGTGTTGTGCAAATACAATATAATGAGCGAAATACCAAGCGTATTATAAACAGCACAGATTGTTTCGCAATGTTGTCGTTTATAATCATATATGAAGATATATTATGCGTAGAGACTCGGCAAAAAGGGAAGAAAAACGCTACTTTTTTATTACGAGCGACGTTTTTAATCGTATGGGAAATAGCTACAGGACAATGACTTCTAATTTACTTAGAACAGGATACGGTTTTCAATTAAAAAATTCAATTTTTAATTAAATGTGTATTTGTTTCTTTATTTGTTAAAATTTAAAGATTAACTATATACTATTGAATAATTTCTCACTTTAATTTTTGCTAAAATTATTTTACGTAAACAAAACACATAAGTAAAGTTTTTTAAAAATTTATTTGAAAGTAGTTGGCAACTATTTAATAATTATATAAAATTATTTATAAATTTCTTATAATTATTAACTTTAGAATATTTTTGAATGCTATTTTCCCTTTTTTGTACTCTCTGTTATTCATTACTAAAAGGTTCTGTTTGAAATACAATAGATCTGAGATATTGTAAGGGGCAAAGCAGACTGTGTTTCAATAGCAGTTGAACTTCTCTTATTAAACTCGGTGAAATTGTCTATGTCGAAGCTGTATATATATAATCTTGGTTATAACTATATAGTTAAAAGTTACATCTTCGATATAAGTATTTAGTTTTACAATGAGTTATTACATTAAAAATCTGTAGATTGAATAATGCTTAAATGTTTATATCTTTTACTAACTTTATTTTAGCAAAAAGTGCGTTTATTTGAGAATTAATTTTCATCTGACTCCAACTAAGCCTTATTAAAACCATAGACTCTCATTGTTCTCTCATTTCGACGCGTTTCCTGTATTTCGCACTCCAGTATTTCCCTATTGTGCTGGCATATAGTAGCTATAGTTTGGCGCATAGTTAGCCGCATACCATAACCCACGGTTCGCGAATAGTCGAACCGCATATTACGTAAGGTCGGCTAGTAACGATCCAGATAGGCACGGCTTACCTTGAACCGTATACGCTTTTAAGGGTTTAAGGGTTAAAAGCTCCTACGAGAATATGTGCACGATTATCCGACTCTTCTACTAATATTATCATTTGCTCTATTTGCTCTGGAGATTTATTGCATTTCTAACGCTATTAATAACATTTAATTGTACACTTATTAAGAATTATATTTATAATTTTTATATTTAATGACTATAAAGACTGATATATAAGCAACATAAAAAATTGCAAAGTTTGGAAAAATAATAAAATTATAGTTATTAATAAAATAATTCCTCGAAAAGATAATTAACGTGATAGCAGTAATTATAACGTCATGATTATTCTGGACTTGGAATTTGGCCTCGGTCTCAATGTCACGAATATACACTGTAGAGCTTATTTGCATTTCGTAGAGAAGCGCTTGTCAAAACGTGTGTATACTCTATTCACGACATACGTGTACTACGTCTTATAACTATGTATTATGAAATATTATCAAATGAGAGAATTTTACAGATTGCTTTCTCCTTTTTTCGTGTTTGAGACCATTTCAACTCTCTAATACTTTCTTTTATTATATTAAAAAAATTAATTATACCAAATTAATTGGTCATTGCATGCTAAGATATTCCTCACTAATGATATTTCACAAAAGATATGAAAATTGTAACTGGCTTTCCACTTTATCATGTTTGAGAGAGAGAGAGAGATGGGGGGGAAAGGGAGGGCAGGAAGCGAGAGAGAGAGAGAGAGAGAGAGAGAGAGAGAGAGAGGAGAGAGAGAGAGAGAGAGAGATTCTGTAAAATTCATTATGCAGAAATCAATTTTTGTGCATAATATTATGTGAGTCGGAGTTGTCTTGATTTGAAATAATCAACATAAAATACATTCAATGTTTTGCATACAAAAAAAAGATGAGAAAGCGGTCCTCCGGCGTAAATTAGTCGCCTACATTGAAAGAAACCGAGTAACCGTTTTTTATCTGTGGGAGAGACGGAAATGCAAACGAAGAAAATCGGCTGGTCGGGTCACGCGACGAGTGCACGTGTCTCGTTGTGCATTGTCTCTCAGAATTGGGTCGTACGGGTGCAGGCCCACGACGAAGGTAGGTTTCACCTCGATATACCCGGCGGTTAATAACTTCTTCCCGCAGAGTCCTCCGGGTGCGATCACGCGCGATTCAATCAAATAGCAGTGAAAGCGCACGATTCCATTTATTTAATGCGCACATATGCGGCATCATGCGCACGAAATGCAGTAAGATAACAGCGGGGGCATCGCGCCTTCAAAGATGAGAGGAAAGATTGTTTTGCCAGATAAGGCAAGATAATATGCTGATTTCTTTAAATTGGAACGTTGCTTGGGTGTGCCATGACCAGGCGAATTCTACGAAAAATAATGTAACTCCTTATCATGTGCGAACGCATTTTTTACGTGTGGGTATATTTTTTACGTGTGTTGCGGCCACAGCAGGAAATTTGTTGGTTCCAGATGCTATCGTCTTTAAGAAAAGATTTTAGAGCAATAACGGTGAAGGAAACACGTCCATTCGAAGTACTCATATCTCATTGTGTTTGTCTCTTTAGTTCTCATCGGATTTTAGTTCGCTTTAGTTCGCTTCGGAGACATGTAACTACGTATCGAAATATTATATTTCAACAAAGCAATTTATGACATATAGAAATATGAAGATGTTTTAATAAATTACATTAAATAAGATTAAATCTTCTATAAAATAGAAAAATATAATAAATGTTTTAAATACTTCTTTAACAATTATATTTAACATTAATATATATATATATACATATATATATATATAATGTTAAAATATAATTTTTCGCCTTCTCTTCTCTACTTAATTTTTACTAAGTTCTAAATATCTTAATTATATAACAATGGATTTATATATGAAAATATTTTTGTTCTTATTTATTGTTCAATTACAAAATTGCAAATATTACAATTATAAATGCGTATTTAAATGATTGATTGTCATCACGTTTAAGCTTTTTTACACTTTCCTTAGAGATACTAGTAGTAATAATATGATGCACGACTTTAAAATTACTTCTGTGATTATTTCCGCTACTGGTGTAAAATTATCTCTTTATTAAATAATTGTTAAATTTGCAATATAACTGAGATGTCGTCTCGTATCAAGATCTCTGAGTACTTATTTTCGCATTGAAGACGATTAAAGCGCTATCTACATATCCACATGCGCAAGACGCTTTTGTGTGCGTGTAGTACGCGTGTAATTACATCTTTTTGCCGTTTCTTCATGTTGCTTAGTTTGCACAGTAGCATGGTTGGCTTGTGTTAACGCGAAGCAATGAGCTGTCCAGGTAATTTAATCGCACTTCTTTTACAGTCGTGAACGCGTAAAAGGTATTACATCTTCTGATAGATATCACTAACTGCAGCTTTTACCGTTAATAAGCTTGGCATTGTACTCATAGTAATGTGTTACAACATTAATTAACATTGATTGACAATGACGTGTTTCTGTTGATTTATTATATTAATAATTTTACAGCTTTCAATATTATTTTCCATTTTTCTTGATAACTAATTTTTTTTAAACAAATTTAAAAATTAATTTTTTAAATTGACTTTTGTTTTAAATCAATTAAGTTATTAAACCTTTCTATTTTTTAATTATGTATCACCGAAATATGAATATAAGGCTAATAATCAAGATATTTAATGCTGATATTTAAAATATGAAGAAAAAAAAAATTTTTTTTATGCAGTATTAACTTTTAAATTTTAAATTATTTATACACGTTATAAATGATATTTACATTTAATAATTATTGACAATACTACATTATTAAAATAAATATTTCTTTATTTTTAGTATCCATGCCTGAAAGAATTTAAATAGGTAGATCTTGTTTATCTTGTTTAGAGAATGATATTCAACGTAGCCCTGGTAGTGCATGCCTCAAGGATCAACAGCTGTTTAGCATAAAGTTCTTAAGCCCTCACATGAGAGTCTAGCGAAGCCTTTCAGATTTGCGTATCGGCGTTAAACGTTATTTCCAATTTGCTTGCGTATAAAAGCACAATTCGAAGGTGCACGAGATCATGTGCCACGTAGCGCAAGAGAAACCGATCTAATCTTATGACGCTGAAGAGAACAAGGGTAAAAGACGAATTTACATTGAAACAAGCAAGAGATCTTATTTTCCAACGCGACAGAAAAAGCTTTCTTACCCGGCAAATGCAAACGCGAGATAAATGACACGTTGCGCAAAATAATGTAAAAGTCTTATTATTAGGTCATTCATCAATCTTGAAGAATCTTCTGATTCGATGCACTAATCGAATAACCGTGAAAATTGCCTCGAAAGCATTGAAGTAATTTTCTTCTATTCATGCAATCAACAAGAAATTTATTACCTAGTTTTGAAATAATCATAATAAAATTAATGATAGCGTAAAGAACTATTTTTTTTACAATAATAGTTTATTATGTAAAAATTATCTTAAACAAAAGTTTAAATCTAAAATTTAAAATAGATTAATTTATATACTTTTGTAGTACACATCACGATTACAAATGTGTCGTTAGCAATTTTCATCACAAGAGATGCTTACTTTCTACTAATATGATTCGAAAATATTAGTTAAAGTTATAAATTTCGAGATTATTGATGTACATAAATACATCATTATTTTGTATTTTATTTATTGTAAGCTATTAATGTGAACCAAATTTAGATAGGAAGATATTTATCTACAAGAAGTATATTTCTTTATTTCAATGGTTTACAAAGATATCATGCCGTAGGAATGTATGGAACCATTATTCCACGAGCTAGTAGTTGCAAAATTTTTTTTCCCTCAAAAAATATGAAATAAAAATATTAAAAAAATGGATGTTGTTGTGAAAAGAAAGAAAGAACAACTATTGCAACATAAAATCAATATATTTTTACTATTGCACACTTAAAACAAAAACGTTAAAAACTGAGAAGATCGTCGATTAGAATGCTAAAGAAGTGTTTATTATAACATAATTCTAATTGCAGAAAATCGAAAAGAATTTCATAATGTATTTTATTTTTTTTTTACTTGCACTAATATTTGAAATAATTATAGTTAAAAAAATTAAGTTATAATAAAATTAATGATTGAGGGAATTGTTTACATAATAGTAGTTGATTGCTATTTTATTTGTGTATAAATATATATACACAATGCAGTATATAATTTTTAAAATAATTGCTGTCTATTAAGAGAATTTAACAACTACTGCATAATCATTTCCAATATAATGTTGCCTAACATGATTTGTTTTATCGAAGCAAATTATAGGTTCTTTATAAGATTACTCCAAGTATTTTCGTAATTTTGCTGATAGAGTTGATGTGATTGTTTTAAACGTGATGAATGATTAGTCCAGCATGTTTCGTTAGTGTGCGATTTTTGCGAGGTTTAATTAACCTTAATGTTTCAGAAACATGACTAACAGTAAATAACATTAATATGCAAAAATTGTTAGCTTTTATTTTTTATTACCTAACAAGCTGTATGAAACATGTCGGAAATAGAGAATAATTTTGGATTTCAATAATAACTATAAAAAAAAAAATATCTCAAAGAAAAGATTTTAAGTACTTATAAGTTTTTAATCAGATTTTGAATTGAATATTTTTTCTTTATTTTAATATGATATGATAGGTAGACTATTTTCACGAAATTGGTAAGTTTTTATGAGATGACAATGATAATTCTGCAGTACACTGCAGAACACATAATTAGTAATGAAAAAAGGGAATAAAAACGGAGGAAAATTGTTTCGTTTTCGCACATGTGAATGCAACATACATTAATTTACTCTCTCGCTCTTTCTCTTTCTCTCTTTGTTTCTCCATGATTCCACTATAGGAGTAGTTCCTCTGCAGAATGGTTCAATCATCTCAACTTAGGTAAGCCGTTTATTCCCTGTTCCCACGAAACTTTAACAGACCACAGTGATTAACGAAGCGTTTCGTAACAATTTCATCAACGATTGGTTTGTATGGTTTTGACATTTTAGCGATGCAACTATTAATTGCTTTATTAATTGAAATAGTAACTTTGCATATGTATATAATCGCTAGAAAGTAGTGAGACAAGATTAATTATTATTTTTATTAGTTATCTTAAATTTATAGAATAAAAGATGAGAATATTATACAAAATCTCGTCATCAATATTAATTATCAATCTTAAAATATATTTTACACATAGTGAAACTTACACATACATACATATTATAGATATTTAAATATATTTAAGGGTTATTTTATATAGAAGAGAGAAACATGCATTTGTACTTTGTTATTAATATATAATGTACTTGTTGTAAATTTTTTTTAAGTAATAATATAATTAATTTGATTGGTAAATAAGTCAAGCGCAAAGGACATAGAATTAAGTATCTATTTATCTGATAGAAATCGTATGGGTTTATAAACTCGGTATCCTTGAAAAGTCTATAAAGAATCGTCCGGATCTCAAGGACACTGACTCTTGAAAAACTTAGCACTTTGGTTGGTCGATCTGTTGCAGCTATATAAACATCTCATATGCCTACATCTGCTCAGAAAGCAAACATCAAAAACAGTTTTCCTAGAAGTAACTTTTACTTCAAATCACTTTTTTGTTACTAATTTTCATAACTATTTAAAAAAAATAATTATTTTAAATGAATTGCAATTAATGATTAAAGAATTCTAAAAGAGATTATTAAAAACTGGTTGTTTTATTAGGGAAATACAAGAATGAGTAAGTTAGTACTTTTAAAATTAAATAAGATTAAACTTAATGATTCTTATAAAATTAAGTTAGTTACTTTAAAGTTACATGAATAACAAACTGACTTAGCTAAAATTTGTTTAGATTAAACGTTAAAATTAAATTGAAAAATCAAGTTTTAAGAGCATTATTTTTATATTAAACTAAAATGTTAATTTTATAAAATAAAATTATTTATAACACACAATTATAATATAGATTATCAAATAAATTTAATATTTGTGGTACATTAAATATTTATATGAAATAACGAAATATAGTTTTTTATGTGAAAATTAATTTTTTCTTTTATAATTTTCTCTTTAACGTAGAGAATAAAATTGTAACTTAGGAAAAAATTATTGAATTAATGTTTATGTACTTAAAAAATAATTAGTTAAAATTAAAAATTATTTTGTTAAAATTACTGAAGTAAAAATTTATTAATTTTTTAACTTTATTGTTTAACATTTTAACTAGTACCCGAATTTGATGAAATATGATCTTTATTCCGGCGTTAAAACTGCTTTTTATTGAATTAAATGAAATTTTTCAATTAAGTTATGAGATAGAGTTCGCTGAGAAATAATTCAATTTTCTGTCTGTCATCAGCTGCACGTTCGTTCCGGTCTTTTTAACTCAAATTGAATAGAAGATTATCAGTTTTATTAATAGTAAGATTCGAGATGCATGTGCATTCAAGGGATTACGAAACTGTAGCCATCGATGCGAAACCGGAGCTTACGAAACCATACAGAATAACCAAATGCTTCGGGCTTCGAGTAAGCGCGATGATTTACAAATAGTCAGTACAATCTGAAGTAAACTGAAACGCGTGCGGGAGAAACCAGAGATGAACGAGTAGTCTCATCCGCGGTATATATGAGATGAAGTAAGAGACGCGGCAGAGAAAGAGGCCCGAGGCCGAGGTGCGGTAGCCCTCGAGAGCGTGTTCTTTATCGCGCAAGAAGCTGTGAAATAGGAACAAAGGAGTTCTCTCGTGGCAAGTTCTCCTCCAAATCGAAACACTTGGGGAACAGAAGAAAAGAGAGAGAGAGAGAGAGAGAGAGAGAGAGAGAGAAAGAGAGTTACCGAGAAAGGCCTTCCAACTAAGATTATTCGTATACTTCTTTATCTTTCTCTGCTATGTTCTCGTCTCAAGTACCACCTATATTAAAGAGCGAGCCCTCGAGGGCTCAGAATCGCGTTCGCATAGAGACACCTTCATTTCCTCATTGCAAGCGACCGTCAAGAAAGAGATCACTACGGTTTTAATAGAACCTGCTTACTTAACTGTTAACCGCTCGCACGTCATGTTCATCATTTGATATTGCACATTTTATTTTTACTTTTTTTATCGTCAGTTTTAATCTTCATGTCAATTAAATGTAAATGTCCTTATTTCGTGGTTATCAAAACATTGGAGTTTAATACTGACAGCGTCGCCATTAGCGCCGTGAAAAGACGCTGTATTCGCATAAACTAATATTCGGCTTTAAACTGTTATTATTTCCTTTTTAATCACACGTCACGTGAATGGAAATTTTAATAGGAAATATATCAAATTATACGTCGAACCATAAATTCACTTTCATTTTAATGCAAGGCGCTCGACACGAGCCTCAATGGAACCTGTTTTACTTCATGAATGATTGAACGTTGCCGAGAACTCGATTCGCCACATTGTCAATAAATTCTACAACGGCTGCAATTATTTTTCTACATTATCTTGGAGAAGGTTAAAATTAGACGGCAGTTTGTTCACCTTCGAAAGGGCTAGCCCGCTTCACGAGACGCGATTTCGCTATAGTCGATAAGAGGCATGTCATGCTCGACTTGCCACGAACGCATGTACGTACACTTCATCTTTCGCATAGGAAGCTGCCCGCTGTGAATTCTTCATAAAGTGCGAATGGAATGCGTTTAACTGTTTACGAGTGACTTGTATGTTGCTCGAACCTGGTTGTAAGGAAGAATCTCATTCAGTCGCACTTAAGCCATTTGGTCGTTACACACGCGATATGTATCTATTATAATTGCAGGAGAGAGTAGTGCTCTAGTGTAGTTATGGACAAGTTGGCACCAAACAGGATTAGATAAAGGAAAAGCTGACGTACAAAATTTACTATAGTACTATCTATTGTAAATGTTTAGTAACATTGGTTATGATATTGAATACAATGAATTATAACGTGTTATATCTAAGATATTCATTTGCTCCGATTATTGCGGACTAATAAAAATTATATTTCACTTTACGCTCGCTGATTATTCTTATCTCTATCATACTTGATATTTTGAAGACATGGATTTTTGTTAAGATAATGTTAAAATGAGTAGTATATAGCTCAGACGTAATCTTCTATTTACATTCAGTTTTTATTAAAAGTAATTTTCTGCGTACTATTTTTTATGAATATTTTTAATATGGTAGAATTTAATGTAAATTTATTGTAAATTTGAATTTAAAAAATGCGACAGTATATAGTCGATGTTTATGTTTTTTCCATGTAATTTTCATTATCTTCCGCATGCATAGCGTTACCTGCAACGTTTTAAACGGTGATGCCACTACGTTAGTGCCACGTCTATTATCACTCGGAGTTTTCCATGATCCTAATGAGAATACCCTCATCCTTTTTTTTGTGTCGCTAGTCTTTTGATCTCAATCAGGGTAACTCACGTTTTTTGCATGTCATAGTATCGAAATTATTTTTACTAAAAGATCATTAACGAGACAATGTTTGTTTGATACTATCAATTTTATACATCATAAAAAAGACTGCATTTATTACATGGAAAATTGGATCCTGATGAAATGAACTGGTTTTCACATATGATGTGGGGTGTTTTTTTTTTATAATGTGGGATTAACAAAAAATCTCATAGACGCAAAGTTTAGTAATGGATATTTTTTGTGTCTAATGTTCTAATGTATCAAAGATATAAAACTTGTATTTTGTGAGTACAAGTATGAAATTTTTGTATAATGTCTTTTACGATTTATTATTTCATTTTTTATTATTTTTTATTTTTATTATTTTATTATCTTTTACTTAGCATTGATTGTGCTTTAGTATTTATATGAAAATATATACATATACATAGTAACCTATTTTAAATTATGTATTAAGAATTAAGAATTAATTCTTAAAAAATATGAAAAAATATTTTATACAAAGATTGTATGATCTAAAGAAGAGACAAATAATAATAAAATTGATTTTCGAAGAAATTGAAAAAATTTTTTAAGATTAAATGATTTTGAATATTTTGTCATCTTTTGGAATGCTATATAACATTTTTACACAATATAAATTTTATTTTGTATACGAAAGTATGGATTTAAAATTTTGGCTGACCTTAATTTTTTGATATGTTTTTTCTGTTACTCTTTAAAAGTAATTTTTCGTACTTACATCACAGAGTTTTTATTGGACTGACACGGTTGTGCTATAATCAATATCTCTGCTCGAACGAATGGACAGAAGAAAGGGCAAGCCGCGGCGGTCGCGTTTGTCGGGTTTTAGCGCAAGAAATCGCAAATGCGGTTGCCTATAATCATCGGTAATCGCGGAAGGAAAGGAGAGAGTAAAATAGGGACGGCTGTTAATACGACCGGTTACACCACTAACACCGCGATTGTCAAATTCCTAGAAGGTGTAACAACGTTTGTCTGAGTGACTTTGTTCACACCATTCTTCGCACGATTCGATAAATGACAATTTACTACATCTAAAAATTCTATTATTCATCACATAATTTTTTTTTAACTCAGGGGAAAGAATAGTAAAAAAATTTATATTGTTGAACTTATGATTAAATTATTCTGAAATACAAAACGTGGATAAAATTTAAAAGAGGAACAACGGAAAAAGAAAAAGTATATTAACAATTATGTAAGTATATTATCAATCGCTTTGACGATTTTAAGCATTATGCACTTTTACAATTGTTAAATGAATAAATTATTTGATTTTATTAAAATTTTATTTGTTACATTGTGTTACAGCTAAATACTTTTTTTACATTAAATTTAATACTGACAGTATTTATATTTATCAATTAATTATTTATATATTTTGAGTATTAAAAACATTGTTATTAGTATTTCTATAATTATTTGTAAAAACATCCAGAACTTTTAGAAAATACTTGGAATATTTATTTGGTTAGTTAAATACTTATTTTGTGTATTAAAATACTAGCAACAGTACTTTTAATATTTAAAATAAATAAATAATTAATTATTAGTCAAATAAATACTGTCATTATTGTCTTAGGATTTTGAACTAGATGCTTTTAAACAAATTCTATTTAAATATTACGAATAAACGGAACAAATATCGAAGTATTTTCGACTTCAACAAATAGAGCGCTAAAATTTTCTCCTAAAAATTCTCCTTTGAAGTATTTTGTAAGACGTCCGTTTCCGAGCTGACGTACGTCAACATTTTATTTTAAACTTATTTTGAACTGCTCTTCTTTAACTTGTCTTTACGCGAATAAATTTGCATGAATTCATTCTCCAGACATGCAATGTAAAGAGAAAAAAGGAAGATAGTCGTGAAAGTTTCGCACAGTCGAGCAGAACGACTCCACAAGAACACGAATGGCATTGCACTTAATTGTCTCGCGGCTTCTCAGGTTTCGTTCGGTATTCTTGCCTCGCGATATTTCCGACAGATTCTTAAAATCTATTTTTACCTTTAATTGTATTAATTAATAATGATGCCTCGACTTCCCACGATTGTACGTTTTACGTTGGGCAAGTACACTTATGTTAAAATATTTTAATTACTCTCACAATAAATGGCGGTGTCTTCCTGTTTACGACATTGTCTCCGTTGAAAGTCGACTTTATGCCGCGACTGTGAGAAGTTATAGATCGCTGGATCACTTGGTTCTAAAATTACTTCTGCGTATAATTCTGTTTTTTTTATTTAACTAATAGAAATTTGACCCTGTTGCGTTTTAATTAATTCTGTTATAAGTAAATTAAACTTTATTTTAACGAGCTTGATTAATGTTTTGCAAGAAAGAATTATTACTAAGCAATATATTCATGTAAGATAAATATAGCTATAAAAAAATATATCTATAAAAAAATATTGCATTCCTAATTAAATCGTGTTTGTCTGATGTTTGGTATTTTCTGCTTGTAACTAGCTTGTAAATGTAAATAGATATTTTTTTTAATCACACCCTGGCAACATCAACGAGATTCACAAGAATTGTCTGCGTTTCTCTCTCGGTTACGTATTCATATATATACACATAAGAAGATTCGCTACCGATAGAAACTTGGAGAAGAAAGACGAATGACAATAGGGAATTTATGATTTACTCGATGAGCAAACAATGTGATCCTACATGTGAAAACAGGGAAATCCTACGGGACGAATACGTCCCAAAGAGAAATGTCCATGAAAATACATTAGATGAAAAGAGAAGTCCTATCCGATGTAGTGTAGGAAGAGAGAGGGACAACGTTTACGTGCTCCTTGAACTGTTATGTCAACACGTTCGACTACTGATTTCTGACTAGAGATAAAAAATCATATTTCTGTATAAAGTGTTGTCATATTTATTGGAATTTTTACAAGGAAAACAAATTATGAGTAAAAGTATTGTTTAAAAAATATTATTTTTTATATTATTGTTACATTCAAATTGCATCTCAAATTTTGAATGTCATAACATAATTTTTTTATTGTTAGAATTTTAACGATGCAAAAGTATTTTTTAAATTATTATTTGATACAGAAGCTTACTAAACTAATATTGAGTAAGTTTGGTTATATTTGCGTATTATGTAACATTATGAAAAAATAGTTTCACTAATAGAACGTACATTTGCCAACACATTAACTGTTCTAATTTTAACTTCAATAATATGTTCTTATATTCATCGCGAATCGTTGTTTGCATACGCGTAAACTCCTAATCGCAAGGAATAATTTTACAATTTTTAAGCTGTAAATTCTCTTTTTTTAATCTATTTAATTGATTGAATTTTTATTTTAAATTTATTTTTTTTATTATTAAGATAAGAAGTATAATGAGAAATATATTAGTTTTGTCGTGTTTTTAATTGATCAATACTACTGATTTTTACTTTGAAAACATTTAAGAGACAATAGGCCTGTTCTTTGTCGCTGCACTGCTGCTCTCTGGTGCAATAAGTTAGAATAAGACAAATATATTTTTTCTCATTCTAACTTATTGCACCAGTACAGCAGTGCAGCGATAAAAAACAGGCTTAATTACATCTGTTGGAATAATCCAGAACATTATCACAGATAAATGTTCAATGAAAGATTAATTTACTCTTATTGTTAGTGCTGCAACTTATCTCGATTAGCGCTCAACATACGAGCCGTGTACACTGAGATAGCACATCCTTCCGGTAAATTGCTGCGTAAAGGGCGTAGATCATGTTCGAAACTGATAGCCGGGCGTATTGCGCAATTGGCCACGTGCGTGTGGTTTCTACCACATGCGATACGTTCCAGGGCAGCGTGGAGCAACGTAAGGCGGTGACTGCCGACATCTCACCATGTTTAATGCGGGATGCTTTGCGGGCGATGTACTATTTTAAAGCTGAGATTTTTAGAAATATAGGTCAACAACGTATTCGCGCCGTCGCTTCTCCGATCTCGCGTCGACGGCACGGTGTCGCGATGTCATGAACAGTATGTTGTACGGCACGATCACTTTCTCCTCCATTTTTTATCTACTATAAAATGTTCTAACTTGGGAGTCACGTTTTTTCTGCCCTCTTGAGAACATGCTTGAATTATAAACAACGTGTATTTTCGTTTATTAAGAGGTGCGGGATGGCAAACTACTTTATGATTTTACAATTGGCTCTATCCGTCTACAAAATTTTTTAAAAACAATCGAACTTCTTTCAGACTTTGTTTTCACCAACAGATATCTAAGAACTTTAGCTCCACTGAAGCAAAACACAAGTTAGTTGACTGGTAAAGGGTCAAAGGCCAAGATTATTAATAATTTTTAACGATTTAAAGTTTTTTAAATTATAACGCCGCATTTTAAATTGTAACGCAACTTACATCTGTTGCGAAGGATTTATTTTTATTTGATTTAAATAGTTTGAAACAAAATGTAAAAAAAAGACGAATTTATTATTTGCACTCCAAATATATCTAATATATTATTACATCTATTCTAGTTATTTAATTATTTTAATAAATTTTATTTAATTATTCAAATAGAAACTAAAGAGTCTGCGGGATGATTTATACACAAATATTGAAATTATATTTTTCTAAATACAAAATTACAAATTTATTTTTCTCACAAACTAGATTGCTTGTCACATAGCGATAAACAAAAAGCACTTGTTTTTTAATAATACTGTACCAGAGATATCAGAAAAAATAGATTTGGCTCCAACATCTAGAACACCTATCGCTTGGCTATATTGTTCTCACTCTCGTCTCATTTTACGTAAACGTGCGTGCTCCCTAGCGTACAGTTATCCCCCGCTGGCAACGTGCCGCGCTGGACCTGGCGGGTCTTAATCTCGTGAAAGAAGGAAGCGACCTAAAAAAAGAAACGCGCCGGAAGAAAGTCGTCGTTCTCATCGGGGTTACTTACCTCCGGCAATTTATCGCCGGTCGATTCGGCTCGTTCAGCTATTAGGAAGGGACGCGTGATCGCGCGGGATTTATGTCAGTCGCTGCGATCGTCCGGCTGTTACATTTTTACGATCCTTCTCGCCAGCGCGGCGGAAGATTTAACAAGGTCGACAGTGGATCGTGATCTGGGAAATTCGAGGTCCGTAAAGAATTTGATTTGATCGGGTCGCGAACTTTCACTAACATGGAGCTTCTTGTCGACCCTGTGATTCTTCGTTTCTTCATGCGCGACACGCGTCGCATCGTCAAAACGGCGGATACGCCAACTTGTTGCTTCTATGAGTTCAACGTTTTTCATTACTGTGATTTCTCTTTGATAGGCGTGCGTGAATAGTGAATAGTGAATTTCCTACCTATCTCCTGAAATTTTCTAATCTTATAAGGAGATTGGAAAATTTCAGAAGATAAGTAGGAAATTAGAAAAGAGTAGAATCAAATAAATTCTGTTCAAAAAAATTGAAAATATATATTTTTTCATTTTTATTTTTTAAATACTTTTTATTACAAGCGCGAAACATCGGAACATTTATTATTTTTAGAAAACATAAAATTTTCTACGTCATTTATGTTGTACGTATATAATAAAAGAGTACATTAAAGTACATAGATTAATTTAAGTACATAGATTTATTTCTTTGGATTTTATTAAAGTTATATGATATTTTAAAATGACACATATGTGAGGGGTTATTTAGTGGGAACTAAATTAAACCAAGCGATTGTCATCTCTCACGTATGAGAATAGCGTATGTGGGCCAACTGATTCGTAGATAAATTTAGCAGATTAGCTGCATTAGCTCGAATTATTGACCTATAATACTCCTACATATACATTGAATTTCTTCCCCGAAATCCTTGATTTCTTAATGAATAAAATCGTTTATTTGGATTACCGAATTTGTATGCATTAAACTTGAGCGCACGATCAAATTGAACAAGCAATTTAAGAAGGGCATTTCCTTTTTGAAAAATTGTTTAATAACATCAAAAATATTTATTTATCGTAACTCACCTAAAAATTAATTAATTTCTTATTAAAAAACAATATAAAAGCAAAATTAACAGAATGTTTGTATATAATATATAATATTTTATTTAAAAATTGATGTACATATTCTCATCAATTGTATTTAAATTTTAAGTGCCAATGTAAATTGTAACAGCAGTAATAAAATTATACATATATAATTATATTATATATATAATTGTATTAATATAAATTACATTATAAATATATATAACATAAAATTATATATAAGTAATAAAATATATAATTAATGCACATATATATAATGGAAGTATATTGCATACATATAGCAAAGAAAAATTGTTAATTTTTCTCTTTCTTGATTATATCATTAAAATAGATTAAAATTTTCTATAAAATTATGTATATACGCACACAGTTTATTGTTTTTTTATTTTTCAAAAACATTGTGAATTTGTATAATAGACTCTTTTTTCATTTTCCGATACAATTTTCGCGCGTGCTTGTAATAAAAGTCGCGAACTCGTAGAAGAATTTGCATTTTGCCAACTTTATTTCGCCGCGGATACAACACTTAAATGGATGGTGGTTATGCGAAAACCAGCTAACGATCGCCATCGGCGTAGTAATAATTTCCGCGGCACGATTACCACCGCATCCGGCTGCGTGCACGCAAAACAGACGCATTTCTCAATGCATCTTGCTACCTGTGTTGCAGCTCGATGACACGGCGCTCCAGCTGTACAAGGGCGGCGATTATGGCGCTTACCTGGACCTCGAGGCTTCCATCAACGAGCAGCAGGAAGAGTTTGAGGGCTTTCATGAAGGCGAAAGGTAAGTTTGCCAACAATCTATATCGCGAATAAGTAATTGAATTTTAAAAAATTGCTAGCGAATAACTTTATTATTATCGACTATATGCTATAAACAAAATAAAAAGAAATGCAGCTCACAACTTGCGCTTATAATTTCGAAATTTTATTTTTATTCTTGGAAATTTTACGATTTTTTTTAAGTACGACTTTTTTTTAATTTGCGGTATATAGATACTTATTTTTGACTTTTCCACTAGAGAGGAGTTTCGCGTAATTTACTTCAACTGCGCGTAATGATAGAGGCCATTTGTGCCCGCTTAATTGTACCCTGGGACAGTTGTTTTCTTGCATGCCATCTGAAGTTGGCCCTGTCGGAATAGACCCTGTATCTTTACGAGCCCCTCGCGGTTGGACCCCCCCGGATAATCACACAGTGGACAGTACTAAAGTCATAGTGGACAGCAATAGAACGTAGAACCGCCGGAATAATGAAAGATATTTAGATGAGAAGAGAATAGTGTGCGTCTCTTCAATATGATCGCAGCGGGAAGATTTGTGACACGTGAAAGGAAAGGGACTTAAGGACTCTGCCTTTCGTTAAATGAAAACTCTAAAGTTAATACACCAAATGTGTTGGAAAAAATCGCGCAAGTCTGTACAGAATCGAGTAATTAGTACACCTAGTTTGTAATCTTCGAGTGCTTGTTCAACAGGATAATTTTCTTCTAAGTAGTGCACCCAATGTAAAGAATTATTATTAGATAGAATTTAAACGCAAGCCGCCGTGATAAAACAGAGGAATAGCTTGCGTTTAGCATGAGTCATTTTGCGAACGATCGTTAAAGTGTTTTTGCTTGCGAAAGACAAATTTTTAATTAAAATACTCCAATGGAATGTAATTTATTTAATATTTTATTACATATATAATCATGAAATTAATTAAAAATAAAGTTTTACTTTACATTTTCTGTTAAATACATAGATTTAAATAATGTATTGAAAAAAATGCGGTAATCGCATATAATGCAAAAGTAATAATTTTATAATTATTTAATATGTTGCGAGGGGGGGGAGAGAGAGAGAGAGAGAGAGAAAGAGAGAGAAAGAGAGAGAGAGAGAGAGAGACAGAGAGAGAGAGACCGGGAGAGACCGGGAGAGACCGGGAGAGACCGGGAGAGACCGGGAGAGACAGGAAGAGACAGGGAGAGACAGGGAGAGACAGGGAGAGACAGGGAGAGACAGGGAGAGACAGGGAGAGACAGGGAGAGACAGGGAGAGACAGGGAGAGACAGGGAGAGACAGGGAGAGACAGGGAGAGACCGGGAGAGATCGGGAGAGACAGGGAGAGACCGGGAGAGACAGGGAGAAACAGGGAGTGACAGGGAGAGACAGGGAGAGACCGGGAGAGACACGTGTGTCAAGTTAGCATCTCAAAGTTTAGCATCTCTAAAAATATTGCAGAATTACTTGCATCCAGCATAGTTCTACAGTTCTTGATAGGTTTTAACAATAGTTCCGTTGAATTACCTATTTTAATTAAATTTTTATAAATGAGATGCTAACTTCTAAAATCGCATAATAGCATCTCACCGTATTTCGAATATACGACCACAGAGAAGACTAAATCTATAGAGTTCTATCGTTTAGAGATGTCCTATCAATAGTTCTGATGATTAAATTAATAAAAAAAAAATTTTTTTGTTACAAAACATACGTATATATGCGTATACGTCTGCGCACGTGGATTTGGTGTAACTGGCATCTTAGATAGACAAAATTAATTAATTTAAAAAATTTAGAAAGTATTTTTCAACAACTATTTTGATGGAAAACTTGTATTTATAGGTATTTATAGGTCTAGACATGAGATGCTGGTCGAATATCGACAGTTCTATTTATTTTAACGCAGTTCTCATATAGTTCCGAACGCGTACAATAATTTTCTAAAAAGTTCTGGTGATATAATTAATTAAAACATTTTTTAAACAATTATTTTGGCCGAAAAACTTGAATTTTGAGGACTAGATGTGAGATGCTGGTCGAATATCGACAGTTCTATTTATTTTAATGCAGTTCTCATATAGTTCCGGACGCGTACAATAATTTTCTAAAAAGTTCCGGTGATATAATTAATTAAACCATTTTTTTAACAATTATTTTGCTCCAAAAATTTGAATTTTGAGGGCTAGACGTGAGATGCTGTTTAAATATCAACAGTTCTATTTATTTTAACGCCGTTCTTATATAGTTCCGGACACGTACAATAATTTTCTAAAAAGTTCTTGTGATATAAATAATTAAAACATTTTTTAAACAATTATTTTGCTCGAAAAACTTGAATTTTGAGGGCTAGACGTGAAATGCTGGTCGAATATCGACAGTTCTATTTTTTTTAACGCAGTTTCCATATAGATACGGACGCGTACATTAATTTTCTAAAGAGTTCCGGTGATATAAATAATTAAAACATTTTTTAAACATTTATTTTGCCCTCAAAATTCAAATTTTTTGGGTGTGACCGGGAATGACGGAGAAAGACGGGGAGAGACCGGGAGAGATCGGGAGACACCGGGAGAGACGGGGAGAGACCGAGAGAGATGGGGAGAGATCGGGAGAGACCGGGAGAGACGGTGAGAGACCGGGAGAGATGGGGAGAGACCGGGAGAGACGGGTAAAGACGAGGAGAGACCGGGAGAGACCGGATGAGACCGGGAGAGACGGGGAGTGACGGGGAGAGACCGGGAGAGACAGGGAGAGGCAGGGGGAGAGAGAGAGAGAGAGAGAGAGAGAGAGAGAGAGAGGGAGAGAAAAAGAGAGAGAGATTATTTAACTCGTTAGAAGCAAAATTTATTTTTAGAAAATAATAGATAATCTAGATAATGAAATGGATTAATTGCCACCAACTTTAATAACAAGCAATTAAAATTTTAAAACTGTGTTTTTGGATTTTTTGATCATTTTTAAGTATTCTGCTTGTGTATGTTTAGTGGCGAGGTATTCCACTGTGGAGAATATATGAGAAACTAGGCGCTGGTTTCCGTTGTTGAGAATGCATGGCGGTTGCTGCAGTATATTTGCGGTTTGCGTATCGAATTCACGTTAATGCTGTGAAGGCTAACCGTTCTCGTTGTGTATTAACGCAGGTAAACTCCCTAGGGAGAGCGAGGCATGTGTTAAATTTAGTTTCCCTTTGAGAGCTTCGAGACCCATGTCTTTTCGGTGACTTTCCATTCCCCTCGAACCTACGCAATTGCTTACTTACATCAAATATGTGATGGCGAACAATGGCAGCGAGAAGCGCGGAAGCGCGCGCTGTTTTCTCTTTTATCATTTTTTCTTTCCACACAAAGAGATACTTTGCGGTTCATTAAAAATTTTCTTATTACTTCTAATCTTAAAAATAGGAAGATATGGTAAAGACAGAAATAATTGTACCATTAATATGTAGTTCTCTTGAGAGATGTGTCTATTCTTTTCTCCGTCATCAAACTACACATTTTTGTATGGATTCCTTGCATTTATCTTAACTCTTTATTTCAAAAGTTATGACAAGTTATTCTTTATTTATGCTTCTTAATTTTGAATGATTATTTATAATTAATTTTGACTGTAGGAAAATTAACTTTTTAACTGCTGGGAGATTTAATTGCTATCGAGAAAATTAAATTTGTTTTATATACATGTATTAGGTATAATTACATGTTATTTACCTTTTAACAAGACAGTTTTAGATGAATGCTGAATATTTAAATTAAGATTTAAAATCAATTTTAAATCAAAATTAATTAATGTTGCATAAAGCGTTACATGTGACATGATTGCAATCTTTATTTTCACGGCGATTGGTCAAGATTGAAATATTCTCGTATACACGCATGTTGAAAATAAGATTGCTTCTTGTCTATTAATCGGCACCAGTACGTTAGTATGCGCTCGATGTACCGCCTTCAATTGGATTGCATTTGGCCAGTCGTCGCGTGCTCAAAAGCACGTTCGCGCGAAATGTCGAATAAACGAGGGACTGGCTGAATGAGAGAGGATAAGCGAGGTAGCAGGAGGATTGGAATCGCTCGGATTTGGGGAGACGAGGTCGAGGGGAGGAATGGGAGTTAAATAAATGTTTGCCCGCAGAGATATGCGTTCCAATATTTGAAACTCCGGAATTTCCGCGAACCGCAAAATGACATCATACGTTTACCGCACTCTCGTCCCTTTCTCCGCTTGTTCGTCTCACGTGTGGTTCGATTTTTCATTCTCTCCGGCATACACACGTACGCCCCTAAGTTCATATAAGTTTCAGATACGTCTGTATATGGTGGAACTAAATGAAAACTGGCTTTTCCTGTTATAAACGTAATGTTGGCCATGTCGAAGAAATATCGTATTATTTTTTTATTATTATTTATTTTAGTGTATAAATTGTGTAGTTGAATTTGATTTTGATCAGGTTTAATGGAGACAGATTGGAACAATAGTTCATATCATTACTTTACAATTCTTATTGTGTACCAAGATAAAATGATAACGGTAGAGGAAGGTCATCAGGCATATCATCAACACTGGTATCTTATTTTAGGTCTTTAATAATAGTGATAAAACTTTTCAATTTATGATTATAAACATTGTTTGTTATATTTATACAGACTTTAGTAGAAATTTAACTTTTGATTGGATAGTTATACTATTTTTTTTGTAATAATTGAACAGCAAAGCTCTTTAAAATTTCAATCAAGATGTAATATTTTTCTCGCAGTTATTGTTCAGAAAAACTGTGTAACATCAAAACTCAATTATAACATATACATAACAGTAAATAGAGAACAATAAATAGAGAAAACATTTTATAGTTCAAATAACATAACAACATTTGTTAGTTGTTATCGCAGAGTAAGAATAAGGAGACTTAACTTTATAGCGTAGAGAGAGAGAGAAAAGTTGATGGTCACTGAAAATATTTCGCATGGTAGCGGGTTCGGAATATCTGTTCATTTTGATCTGGTTATCTTGCATATTTATGTTTATATAGTGTTATTTTTAATTGGTTAGTATTTCAATAAGTATATAGTGTCCTGTGTGTACGCATCAATCGTTCAACGAATATGCGTGATGTCGGAACACTACACTTAACAATATACTAACACAATTAAATATAATATCGTATACATATACGAATACATAAGATGACGATTAAAGTAGGCAAGTATTCCATTCGGCGAATCTGCCACTATGCAGAATATTTTTCAGTGTCTTTAATCTACGGAGTTAAATCTCCTTATTTTTACTTTATGATTGTTATGTAACATTTTTGTATATGTAAAAAAATCAGTAATATTATATAATAACCGAATATTCAGTAAAACTGCATAAATTTCTATCAGGAATATGTGTATATATTGCTTTATCACTAAGTTTAAATGAATTATTTATTTATCTGATATAAAGTAAATAGTTTGTTAACTGATATAAAGTAAATAGTTAATTGTAATTAGTACAGAAGCATTATATTGATTGATATTTTCTATATAAAAGTAGGATTAACATTTAAAAAAAATTAAACTACAACGTACACTCATGTTTTGAGATAAAAAAATCTAATTTTTTTCAAACTACGCTACGCAACACAGAACTTAATTTATTATTAAAACTTTTTAAATCAACGCAACGTATTTGTTCGTAGAATTTTCTTCGATGATAGATTTATATAACGATGATGGTAAAATTTAATATCTTTTTGAAATTTTAACGATTTTCTTTTGCTTATGATTTCTTCAAATTCATGCTTCGTTTCCGGATCTGCTGATCGTGATTGCCGATCGCTCATAAAGTGCTAAATTATATGGCTGTGCCCAGCTGCGGTCTCCATGGCGAATCGCCTGTCATTACAATAGCAAGCGACGACAACCAACTTCGTACCACCCACGGCGGTTGATTTAGATCACGGGAAAATCATCCGTGAGAACTGCTTTTGCAATAATTATCTCACACAGTTAATATTAAAATAATATGAAAATTGATCTATATACGAAAGTCGATAAAATTGAAATAACGACAAATAATAAGGTAGTTTCTATAAAATTGCGTAGATCTGATCTGCAGTTGCATCAAGAAATAATATTATAATCAAGTACCTAGATACATTTCAATCGAATTTATGTTACTTGTAGATGGAGAAAAAGGAGCAGATAGAAGGAAGGTAGCTAACTTTCGCGTGGGTAACGAATCGTTTATCTTTACAGTAATGCCTGGCAACTGATCGCCCACGCATATATGAGATACCGCCACGTGCGTATTCGCGATATTTCTCACGCAGGCTGTTGCGCCTTGTGCGCTCGCGAAATTAATTTGCGTAGCTGCATCCTAGGCGGTCATCCGTGTCTCGCATATAAAGAGGCGGGGATAGTTACGATAACAAATTGAAGACGCCTCCGGAAGAACAAGTTTTTTTTTAATGTTACATAAATCGCTTGTTTGACATACTATTTAATCTTAACGATATTACATTAATAAAGAATTTTCCGTAATTAAACTATAAAATATAATTAGTTGGACAATAGTTAATAAATACTTCTATCATATTTATTTTCTTTTATATTAAATTATTTTTTAATTTTTGAAAGTATGTTTCAAAACACATTTCTTTATGTTGTGTAAGTTTCAAAGAACATTTGAAAAATAATTAGAATTATATGTATGTTTATATACCAGAAATAGAATTGTTCGGAATTGTTTATTATTTTGTCAATGTAAAGATCACTTATTTTATTGTGAATAAGATAAATTTATATAGGGATCTGTTTTCATTTATTCTGTGGAAAATAGGACCTATTTTTTCAAGAAAAAATTAATCAACTACTGGAGAAAGTAAATGCTATACTACTAGAATGTCGAAACTTATCTCTATTCCATGCACAGCGTACTTAACTGAAAGGCGGTCCCGATGGACTTTACCTAATAAACTTTGTGTCATCGCATTTCCCTTACGCGCCCTCTGCCCATCTCTCCCTCTTTCTTCTTTTCTTCCATTCTCTCTCTTTCTCTTTCTATGTGTTTCTTTCTCTATCCTTTACAGAATCTTATGTAATCTGTTTGAATGTGCGGTATGTCGGGTGTACGTATATAATTATAATGGAAGGTATACATGTATCTACAAGTATAACAACTGAGGTAGGAAGGAGACGCTATGAGAAAAGGTGTGGATGGTGAAGTGAAGAGTGTGGGTAACTAAGAGAGGGATATGGGTACTCTCCCAAGGGTTCAATAACCAGGCACAATAAGTCGCTAAACGCTCGGTATAGACGTTGCGATGAGTAATCAGCTTCCTACGTATCGGACTCCAAGATCATTAAAGTATATACACACACGAGTATATTTGTTTGAGATACATCCTGTTTGGATATTAGTGCATCGTGACTTCGTATGCAAGATTTAAATCAACTTGCTTCTTCTTGTTTATTGGTATCATATATTGCCACTAAAATTTCTAACGATTTATAATATCGTTAAAAGTTGCTCTATACAAAAAAAAAAGTATATTTTTAGTATTGTCTGTTAAATATATAAGTGACAAATAAATATCAATGTTGATCTTATCCTTAAGGACTAGAAAGGATTTTATACGATAATTTTCTTCGTATTTTGTAAAAAGTATTTTTGCATATAATAAGTTAATTGTATCCAACGCAACATGTTGTAGATATGTTGCAATAATACGATGCCATATGTGACGATTTGCATTGTCACTTCTGCTTAAGGTAACAGAGGTATTTTGCATGACAACAGTGATCAGTCTTGCTGGAATCCTGGAATTCACCCGACTTGTAGTGCAAACTATGCTAATAAATCGCCTCATTAATGTCGCAGGCTAATGTGCGTCAAGCGAGCAGTGACATTAATGTTATTAACAGCGACAGGCCAGCAACGTATATTAGCTCGAATTGCGATAAATTGATATTTGGTAAATTAATCGTGATTATTAAATCATTAAAGACTTGTGTCGAGGTTCTTTATTTATCGAGCTTTTAAACATTCTATATTTGATTTTGTATAATCATTTTTTACATAATCTTTTATTAGTTTGTATTTACAGTTTTTAAATTACATTTGTTAAAAATATATAATGTATATCATTATAAATGTATCAAATGTGTTTGTTAAAAGAATTTTTGTATCTACTCATGCAATATATCTTTATGAAATAAGGAATAGAAAATTATTCTTTTAAATCGTATTCTTATTCTTAGAAACATGATGAAAAACTAACTTAAAACTGTAGTTTTCTATAACAGCAAGATTATTAAATTTTTAAAAAAATTTAGTTTTTGGAAAAATTTTTTTTCCTTAAAATTGCGTGCATTGCTGATTAAATTAATGAGCTTATGTCATCCGTAGATTTCGAAAACCGATGACTCACGTGTTCTGCGTTTAAGAATAGAGTTTACGTGTTGCACACACGATCGTTTAATTCGCCATTGCGCAAGACGGTTCGGGAAGTTAATTGACAATAGATAAATTGCATTGTAATATATGTTGAAATGTCTGAGTTTTGTAACTTTTATTAAAACTTATATTAATTACGGCTTAAAAAAAAAATTACTTTTTAATTACTTGTTAAATTAAGTTTTCGTGCAAATATTATACCAAGTATTATACATTAATTTATACTTGATAATATATACAATTTTTACAAAATATGCTTTTCAACAGTTTTGCATATAATACTTCGGATTGCTTTTTAATAAAGAGAAGTGCAAAATTACTTGTTCCAAAAAGCAAAGAACAGTTGGCGACTCGGCTCGGAATAAATCGTATAACTGGGTTTCGAGATCTATTCCCGAGGATATTCGGCTGGGTATACCTCGCGACCGGCCGTTTTCACGTTTTATAAATATCTGTTTGTACGAACTGGCGGTAACACGTCTTAAATGCGACAATGAGTCAAGTAGCACATTATTATAAATAAATATTACAAAAACACACATTTATATACGTGCTGAAACTTGCTGAACGATGTTCTGAGACGTGAATACTATATAAAATTGCAGCATTCTGTTTTCTTCTGTAAACTATAGTTTAAAAAGTTATATATATATTTTTATAATTTGTAATAATTTTATGTACGTGGAAAGTTTTCGCGTCTTTTAATGTCCCAATAAATATAAAATAATACGTTGTTTACAACATTTTTCTTATCAAGTCAGGCTCCTAAACTGATGGTTACATCTATAGCCTGGCGGCACAGCGATTTCGCAACGCGAGATCATTGGCGCGTTTACCGGAAGAAAGGCGATAGATTTATGAGAGAAATCCGTTCCAGGTCAGGGTTTCACGCTGTTGTGCGCGTGATCTTCCGACACACGCCGCATAAGAATACCATTAAATCTTATGTAATATTGCACGACCGTGAACGTTTAATTGCCATTTTGAGAAACACGTCCAAGACACCTAATTCAATTATCTATCTACAAATATTGCGCAAACGTCGCGTCACAACGAATCATGCTCAGTTTCTTAGGTTCGTGAACGCGCGTGTCCATTACATTAAGTGATTGAGTTTCGATCGAAAGAAGGTTTGCGTGCTGAGAATATTGCTTACGGTATCTACATTTTCTATTTGGTTTAGATTTGTTATACTTCGATTGGATGATAAAACAAAACAACACACTAATATATCGAAAGATTTCTGAAGCATGCAATTGATATATTTTAAATTTTATCGTAAATAGATATAATACTTAATATTGCTTGTGTAGTAAGAAATGCAGAAAATACAGCACAAGCACTTATTTTCGTGACAAGATTTCAAAAAAATTAAAGAAATAATTAATATCTAATAAATTGTATCGGGTTTTGAGCTTATATTTTTTGAGTTATTTTTCCCACAATTTTATGAATTATTAAATTAGAAATCTATATAATATGTAACTAAGAAAAAATCTGTTTATTATTTAATTTTAAATTGTCAAACGTTATCAAATATTGAGCATTTTAAATATACATATAACTTAAAAAAAATAATTAAAGCTATTAAGGATAATTTTATCTTTTTTATTTTTGAAGAAACATGATTTAATTTTCTTAATGTCGATTTCAAAAGCAGTTTAAAATATCACAAAACATTTTTATCGTCTCAGAGAAATCACCTGAAATCAGTATTGCTTCTGTATGGCGAATATAGACATCTGATCATATTTCAAGGACTTAATGCACTATCTTTTCGATCCAATACTTACGGCGCGAGCAAGATTCTCAGAGGAGAACCAAAATCGCGAGCGCTGTACCACATTGCACCACACTCCCCAGATTACATTGCGCTATTTTCTCTGTATTTTCCCACTTTCATATGGAAGACCTTACTCTTCTATATCTAGTAAAAAATTCTCAGTTATGTTTTTATCTCTTCAAATATATTTAATATTTTATTCATTCACACATACACACAATTGTGAAAAGTGATATCACAATAATAACTATTACAGATAATTTTCTAATAAATTGTTAAATTTTAATATTATAATATTATAATTTTATTATTACTATTATTTTTGCCATCAATAATGCGAACATATTCTAATTTTGCGTATACAAGTTTTATTTACAAAACTTCTAATTGTTCTATTGAAGAATATGTAATTAGTAGCTGCATCCGGAATTTTTTAAATAAGTAATGTTTGGCAAAAAATTATTTTAATTTGTTTTTTATAAGAAATTATTATTAGGTATTAAGGTCTGCTGCAAACTACTGCAAGTCAGTGACTATTTTTGACATTGACTATTCTCATATATTTATATTTGTTTTTATGTTATAATTAATTTGTACTTGCAATTCAGTGAATCCTTTGTTGCATAGTGTAGGGCGAGAAAGATTTTCTTAAATAAAAAACGCATGAAATTTCGTGCAATTGCGGATAGTATGAAGCGATGGAACTCTCGTGATCAATATATGAGTTTGCTTCGAAATACGCTTTAGATAATATTTCAGAACACTATTACTGTCTCTTTTATTGCCATAGATAGAACTAACTCCTGCCTGATGTTGTCTAAGCATTGCCTCGTAAACTTTACATCGCGCATCGTCCAGTCATCTGGCAAGTCGTAACTTATGATCGTGTTCGCGTAACAGACTATCTATTTTTAAGTTCTTTCCTGTTATTTTAAATTTGTCTCAATATATAAGCATAATATGTCTTCTAACTTATTCAATGCATTTGGAATAGTGAATAATCACTTGAGTCTACTTTTTAATTTTCAAAATTTTATTTACTTGTGACACTTATTTTCTTTTTATCTTAAAATTTTAATAAGAAAATTTTCTATTAAATTATAGCATCTAATAAAAATAAAATAATAGAATAATTTTTAGTATTTTAAATATAGATATTAAGATAGAGATAAACGCGGCTGTTTATATTTTCAATTGATAGAAAACTGGGTCATAAAATTTATTGTAAACATTGCATTATAGCAATTCTTTTATTGCATTTATTTTTATCGGAAGAAACAAGTAAGCTAGGATAAGAAAGGAAAGCTGTAACAAGCTTAATCGCTTGTAAGCCCAAAGACTCGAAGCTCTAGGATTGGATATTACATCCGCGATCGGCTCGCACCACGTAAGCTCAAGAGCTTTTGGATTTAGGTACACTACTGGAAACAAATGGTCTCCGGGATCAATGGCTCGCCACATCGGCCGGTAATTACGAGCTGTTACCACGCAAGGGACGAGAGGGAAGGTACAGACCGTGGATCAGGCGTTGCCTCGTTACACAATTAAATTTACGATCGACTCGAACGCGATCGGACGTTGCCGGTAGCATGGGGGCGGATATAAATTGCGGAGCGCCGGTTTGAGTTATACCCGATTGGTGATGGTCGATTAAGGTCGACGACAGGAACTCGTATATTTCGCGCAAGGAACCGTGCATCGTTGGACGCGACGAGAAAGATGCAAGAAGATTGCATCTTTCTGGATTTTTCAAGAGGAAGGAAAATATTTCAACCTTTTTCTTTAAAAACAAAATGTTTTATTAACTAAAATTTTATGAAGAATAATACATTGTTAATATTGTGAATTAATTCTACAGTACTTTTTTTAGATTAATTATAAATAAAAAAACATATATAATATATATTGATTGATATTTAATATTGTAAAATTAGTAATTTTTTAATTTTATTATTTTTTAGCATGTTAATCACAGCTTAATGGTTTTTTCGTACATATTTCTGTACCAAAAGTAGTATATTTTTTAATTTATTAAGGCTATATTTAATTGCAAAATTAAACTGCTTATTCTTTTGTAAATAATTTAATTCTTAAATAATATTTTCAATGTATTATTAGTTTTATCTTTTATATATCATTTGCACAAGTTTTTTTTATTATTCTTACAAAAATGACTATAGAGACGAATTTACTGGCTGAGGTAAATTAAGAAGACGTAGAACAAGTTATCCTACGTGCAAAAATAAAGAAATGTCAGTCGAGGAAATAAAAGTGACGGTGCGCACTGAGACTAACTATTCCGCGCGGTTAACTCAAATAAGGAAACTGTCTCACCGCAAACTGTAAGAAGTTCTGAAACTTTTCCAGAATTTTCTGGAAGCGAATCCTGTAGAACTCGATATACAGCACTGCGGCATTTTACGGAGGCGTATTTGGTCGCAGTCGCAAGCAAAAGTGGTAAGAAGAAAAGTGCAAGTCGCTCCATTCGTAATATCCTGCTCTGAAACTTTGTCGCGTACTGTCGCCGAATTTTGCTGGCTTTTTTCAATCAATTCTTAACTTCTTGTTTTTCTCCGAAGGTTTATTTTGTTACGGATCGAATTATAAAATTATATAACGCGAAATTTACACATTGCAGTTCTCCAGGTACAGAAATCTTGTGCATATTAAAACATTTTAATGTCTACAAAGGAGCTTAAAGGAAGTTTATATATTATTCTTAAAATTATTTTTCAATGTTTTTTTTTTTATTGAAAATAAATTCTTCCACATTAATCTATTACAGAAAATTACTAGCAATAATTGAAAATTCAATTGCGACAGAATTTTACACACACCACACACACATACACACAATAAAAGCAATTTCTTTGTCTGTTCTTCCATTAAGGACTTGCTTCTTATTCCTTATTACATACGAGAATTACAGGAAACCGTACAGCGTATTCCCATCTTCACGCTCGTCTAAGCGCTAATTTCGTGATAGCCGAAAGGGTGCCGCTCACCCGCACTGCAGGCAAAATGCGACCGCGAATGCACGTAGGTGCATCGCTATATTTGCGCAGCTGGTTGCGCGCCACTGTTGAGCGCACAACTTGTCACTGCGACCGACATGTATTTCGTGCGTGGTACATTCGGCAGGATAACTCCAGCGATTCGATAGTTTGCGTATATTCATGAAAATATTTCAAAATGCATTTTGTCTGGTTTTCTAAGATTGAGAAATGCATTGTTGCATATAGTTTACAATATTTATACATTTTACGAACAGTTAGTAACAAAAAGTTATCATTATCGTTATACATATTTCATGATGTTGTTATTATAAAGATAATGAAAGAGATATATTCTGGCCAGAAATGATTATTCATACACAATTCAATATCAACGCGTCGGACAATAGTTAATGTCGTATACTAATTGATTTTTTGTCACTTTTGGTCTCATTATTTTTATGTTAATTGACCAATTACAAATATTTTTATAAGATTCTTTGTAAGGTTCTTTGTAAAGTTTATCTTTTAGTCAATTTGATCGCATATGACCTTTAGTATATACGTATAGTATATACTGTGTATTCCACATAAAATTAGTCGAAAGATAGCAGAAATCTCTGAAATATTTACAATTTCTGAATTAACATTAAAACAATTATGATGAGATCAAAGATAATAAAATACACTATTTACTAACTATTTATCAATGCATTGATATCAAATTAATGTTAATTTTGTTAATTATAGAGAATATATAAAGTTTGAAGAACTTTTATTGCAGCAACAGCGCTGTCATTAGTCTTTCCTAGTCTTTCCTAATAGTCTTTCCTAATAGAAAATTTATCTTTGACTTGATTCAAGGTAAACTCTTTAATTTTATCCTTAGTATACATACACGTGAGTAATTTTCTTAAAGTTTCTTATTATAAAATAATTTACTATCTGGTTTAATTTCTCATTAAAGAATTATGTATAGATTTTTTTCTTTTCTTATTTTTCTTCCCTTTTTCTCTAAAATTTAATTGAATGAGGAATCGAAAACATTCTTGAATTATGTGTGAAACAGTTGTTTTTCTTCTTCCAACTGTCTAACGTCTGGATAGAAAATTATCGTGTGCGTTAAACTTCTTTGTGTTATGTTGCAAGAGTCATTCTATTTCAATCTTCTTTATTCTACCTCTTTTTATTTTTAAGAGTCTTCAATATCCGACTTACGTCGAGTCTTCTATTGGGACGTTTCTTTGGAAAATAACAGCCACTTGTCTTTGTATGATCGCTCAATGAAGTTTTACCGTCTATGTTCTTTATTTCAGAATAAAGTATCTTCTCAAAAACTGAAAGGAAGATAGACTTCATGCAATTTTTATGAAAAATAGTCTGTTACTGAGTACAACTGAAAAGCGAATCTTTTATTATAACAACACATATTTATTAAAGAGAAAAAATGTATTTTTAAAAAATAATATTATAAAAAATTTTATTAAAAAATTATTTAAAGATATTAAAGTATGCATTTTAATCAAAATGCAAAAAATATTTATAAGAATTTTTTATACAATTTTATAAAATGTAAAATAAAACAATATATTATAGATAACGAAAGTGTAACACAGAGATTTATTTAATTTAATTAATTTCATTTAAAATATTGTACTTTATTTATAATGGTATCTTAAATACATTTCTTTTTTTAACGGAAAGGTTTATAAATAGTATATTGTGAAATTATTTATAGTAATAGAGTAATGTAACAATGTAGCATAGTTTGAGAAAACGTTGAATATAAGGAATCAATGAAAATGCATGAAATGTATTGTATGAATTGTAACAAAGCGTTTCTATTGGAAATAGAAATTTTTATGTTTCTTTGAAGCAATATTCTTCTGCTTATTGTTTTGCATATTGTAGCGACACTGCCAGCTCATCTGCGTTAAGTATATTAAGTTTATTGGAAACAATAAGTTTTTTTTTTTGTTGAATATATTTTTAGCTTAACAAAGAATCACTCATAATCCAACTGTTTTTTTGTACACGAAACATCAAAGATTATCTGTTTATCCTTTCTTATCTTGAAAAAGAGGCTAAAAAAAGGTCTTTTCAGATTGTTTGCTATGAATATATTTTGTGGAATAGAACAATCTTTCTTTGTTTTCTTCTTCATTAAATTACGCGGTTTTTTTTAATTTCCAAATACCATGATGCATGAAATCCACTCACGATTTTTCTTGAAGTCTTAGTTTTTATTCTTTTTGTGTCTTCGAAAGAAAAACGAAAAAGCTATAGAAAGTAGAAATAAAGCGAATCTTGATCATATCAATACCTCGCACTTTGTAAATAGAAATACACTTTTATCTTATTGATCTTGTTGGAAATCCTTCCATTTTGAACTCAATCTCGATTTTGTTCCTTCCCAGAAGGAAACGTGACTACTACCCCGTGAAACGCATCCGCTTGAAATATCTTACGTGCATCGTAAGTCATGTGCACTTGCGCATTAATTTGCGTTTTCTTCGACTAGAATCTTAACTTATTGCTAATGAATGTGAAAGTCTGTATACGATAGTGGGAGGAGACGAGAATCTTTATCATGTAATCAAGATTGTGGGATTTTTAATAAAAATAATAAGATTTTTATTACATGAAGATCTTAGAATATCATAAATATGTATTTAACAAAACTAATCATAAAATTTGTGAAAATGTATCAATTTATAAAAAAGTGTACTTTTGAAAGTATATTTCGATAAATTATACGGATAAAAGTATACCTTTATGAAAGAATTAGTTATGACAAAAATAATCACTAACAATAAAAGAAAGAAACCTGTTATATTACAAGCTCTGATTTCCGTTTTTTCTATTAGGGAAAATTATCACGTATGTTTCTTTTGCCATTGCCGTTCGCTAATCCAACAGAGTGATTCTTTTTTGTTAGAAAAGAATAGCTACAAGAGAATAGCTACAACGAGACCGCAACGAGCAGTCGTGCAAAGCAACGCGCGGTCCATATAGTCCTTGGTATATCTTTAATCCTAAGATTTACGTAAGCCAAAGAGTTATGACCAGACGAAAGCAGAATCTTACAGTAGAATTAAAAGACTTGCGGTTTACCGTAAATTCTATTACAATAGTGGAATCTTATTCACTAATGAAATAAATTTTTCTTATTCAGAACAAGTGTTAAAAATATTTGTAAGCTAATTACATTAATATTGATTTAAATAGAAGATTAATATATGAGCAGTGTTATTACGTATTATTAATAATGATATAATAGCTAAACATTTCAGGCGAAACTTTTATCTGAACTTTTAACATTAGACATGAAATTTCAACAGACTCAAGTAAACGAAATCTTCCTTTAAGATGCTTCGTAGAGAGAAACTTATCGTTTGATAGAATTTGATAGAAGGACATATTTCATATATTTAAAAAATTTTTATTATTAAAAAGATACATTGAAAAAAGAATTGCTTGGGTGCAAAAAATTTGGTCTGCATATTTTTTGCGAAGAAGCTTCTTTTTGGACGTGCAATTTCATTATTCGAAAATCAAACAGCTGTTTCGATAAATTGGAATGATCTGATCTTTATCTTAAGAATATATACAAATTTAGTAAAAAGTTGTCTCAAAGATGTTAAGCAATTATTAATTAAATAATATATGTAAATCTTTTTTTTATAATGAATAAATTTTTTATAATGAATAATTTTCTTGAGTTATGCCAGACATGTTCTTATTAAATAGACTGTATATGTAATTTTGGATATCTTTTTTATTTATATATTTTATTTTAATTGTTGCTTCTGTAAATTATTAATTCTTTTTTTTGTGTTACTGACTATATTTGATTATTTACACTTAATAGTATTTTCTTGTAGGTAATTCTCTTTTGTTTTTATACTTCTTATTTTTTTCTCGTTTACTTTTAAAAAGAGCAAATTGTTCTGTAAAACGGATTTTATTAATTAGATGATTGCGTAATGGAGAGTTAAACTATGAGAAATTATGATAGCTTGAAAAGTTGCAACCGTCTTTTACGCCATTTGGTCATCAAAGGACATTTCGCGATATTAAAACAAATAAAATATTTACGGAACGTCAATTTGCGTAATTTTTTAATCTTTACGTTTTTTCAAATCTCTTTAATCTCACATCTAAGGCAAGCAATAAATCTTTGCCACGTTAAATGTTACGTTAATAGTTAAATAATTTATTAGTTTAGTGGAATAAGAAAGAACATTGCCAGAAAATATTTTTGCTATTGTAATTATTTTATAACATTAAATTATAAGTAAAGCGCGATAATATTCTTCTGTTAAAAATCTTTAGTTTTTCTTCAATAATAACCGTAGCAAATTTAAGCGTTTTTAAACGGATACAAAAATAAACAAAGAAAAGTTATTAAACATTTTTTATCTTTTTTAAAAATAGTCTTTGACTTTTTAATATTTTGTTTAAATCAAGATGATTAAATCAATAATGCAAATCCAAATAAATGGAGTGATATTTGGGCTTGCAAACACTTCGTTTAATTGGATATGTACATTAACCTATTAAAATATTCGGATTTTACTATTTTCCCATTGTGATTTAAGTAATACATAATATTATATCCAATTTAATTCTCACAGTTTGTGGATTATTGTTTAATCTCAAACAATTTATTAATTTCTACTGTGAAATATAGAGTCTGCTCCATTATCTACCTAATTTTCGTCAAACAATATATTGAACAATAAACAATTTGCTATTATGCAATGGGTTATTTATCTGCTAAATTAAATTACGTATAAGATACATTGTTTCTATGAACTTTTCACACTAATTTGTTATGTATTTTTTATAATTGTAGATTTATTTTGTGTGCGTTAAATTGGATTGCTCGAAATGCAATTACGAGTACCTTCTAAAACAATAATTCCGAAACAGTGAATATAAAATATGAGAGAATTCCTACATTGAACATACGCAAGGTCGCAGGAAAAAGAATTGTATATACACTATAACACAAAGCAATTTGCAGGCGTAACCTATGCAAAAACACTCATTAAATTTCGTGTGTCTGATCTTAGCGGCACTCGTTATTTTTCTAACGCATTGCAGACGCGACGAGCGATTATATCCATCGCTTCGTTAAATTTATTATGACGAAACTTATACACCGCATTATCTTGAAAAGCGACCCGTGCCTTTAATTCCGGTTACGCGCAATACGCGTCTGTTGCGAGTTTTAATTAAATGTGTCACGTTCGCGGGATCGTGCGACTGATCTTGCAGTTTAAGCGAGTTTCCAGGTAAAAAGAGAGCTCCCTTTTTATTCTATACGCTGCTCCATTGCCCATCCTCTTTCTATCCCTGTTGTATTTCCACGAGCGGAAATCCAACGCTCGTTTTTTCCTTCTTCAGAAAAGCTAGTAAAAAAGGTACTTCCGGGAAAATATTCCTGTTTTTATAAATCACGTACAAGGTATCTAAAAAATTACACTTTTTTTTGCAATTGCAAACAGTTTTAAGTACATTTGTCCCCAGTTATTAGCAAAATTTAGTTCAATTTTTTTCTTTTTATTTAATTGTCAATATTAATTTTTATAGCAATTAAGTTTGAAATTTAAATTCTGTTAAATTTTATATATATATATATATATAATATTAAATTAATATTTTTAAGTAATTGTTATTAGTAGTTGTTAATTATATATATCTATATAAAGTAATTATTATTTAACTTAAAGTATTTATTTTATTTGTGTTAATAAAATGTATTATTTTATTTATAATTTATTATTTTATTATTATTACTAAATAACAACCTATTTATTATTAAATATCATATTAAATAATAAATAATTTTTATTGTTTATTATTTAAGAACTTCTTGAACAACTCATCTGTCTTGTTTAAATTGCAAGGATTTTGTCTAGCATAAGTATGCTATTGTGTTAGAAAAGTCTGTATACGAAATGCATCATATGTAGTAATTTTTTTCTTTTCTCTCCTTTCCTAGTCTTAGCATCTCCGTTTGGTTCTTTTTATCATTGTCTTGTTGTCTCAGTCTCTGTCCTCGTCAGTCTCCGTTTTTCGTTCGTACGCGTATCGACTTACTGAAATCTTGAATAAGTATCAGAATGCTCGAGTTACTCCTTAAAATATAAAAGATTTTACATCTCGAGAAACTGATATACAGGGTTCTAGATCTGTCATAATATTTAAAAATTTGATTCAAATTTCTAGTCACAATTTATTTTTTACTTGTTCTGTATTTTGATATGATTGAAAACTAAGGAACTTGTTAATATTTTCTTATATCAAGATTACTCTATTTAATAATTTTTATAAATCTGATTAAATACAAATATTAATTTAGCTTTTTAATATTGTTTTTATGATGTTTTTGCAATGTTTATAATCACGTCTATAGTAACTAAAGTAACTAACGTCTGTAATAACTAAAGAAATTTGTAAGTTCTTTTACGCCTCAATCTAGTAATGAGACGAAAAATAATTTATGTGATGGATCAACACATTATAAAAGCTCTTAAGAAAAATCTTGATATTCTAATGCGTATTAAATAGTTAAGTTTAAGCTGCTTTTTTCTATCCTGTCTAAGTGCTTGTCTTTTCTCATCCAATATTGTATATATACATATATACATTCACACATATTCTTTTTACAAAATCTGTTTTCGTAATATTTATTAATAAAAGATTTATATTACAAATTAATATTTAATAAAGGTTTGTTTTATTATTATTATTTTTTATTTATTATTATTAGAGGAGAGAAGACGGTTATGAACTAGAAATAGGGTTATGAAATTCATGATATTTCGTATATTTTATGTTGAATTTTGGGGATAACTGTCTAAATTACTTCTTTACATACTATTTAGACATTATAACATGACCGGTCATAAATGTTCATTGTGTTGTCATAAATGTTACGTGCTTTCAGTATTACAGGTAGCCGAAAGTTTTATAAGTGTGTATTTACGTCATTTTGAGAAATATGTTAGATGTTAATCTTTTAACTTTAGTATAACTTGAAGGACTTGAAAATGATTTTTAAATGACATAATTGAATTTAATGTTTGACGTAATGCGTACATGCATTTGACGTGTAAAGTTATATTTCCTGCATTTAGGGTTATGAACTACTTACGAGCATCGCGAGTCTGAATCTCATAATCCCATCGAATGTAGTATGATCATACTTTTATTATACTTATTAACTAATATATATATTGTTTGTTATAATACTTACAATGCGCAAAGTCACAAGAAGTAAATATTTTTGTTAATGCTTTTCTGTAATACAAATTCTGTAATACAGAATCTGCCAAAAAGCGTTATTTTTTTATCTTTTAGAAATAAAATAATTGTGAAAATATTTGTTGATAATATTTCATATCTCCCTACAAGTTTCATAATTGTCATCTTTTCCTTCTTTAGTAAATGGTTAATTATGTTCTTTATGTATATCTGAAAAATTTCTGCTTATAACATAATTGGTAGAACTTTATGGATAACAAATTTGTACTGACAAGAATTATGTCATATAAATATCATATTTACTGAGTTATATAAATGAAACAAAATGGTGGTTATAACTTTTTTCTCTTTTCTATGATTATTTTAATTTAGAAAACATACATATTTATAAGAAGTTTATTTATTTCATAAATCTTATCACTTATGGTAATAATAGAATCATATTTGTAATTTGTAATTTAATTACATATTGCATTTTGTAATTTAATTACATATTGCTTTGAGGTTAATTTGCTTCTTGTAACGCATAATTTCTTCTTTTATTTTTGGGGAAATTATAGAGTTTCTAATAACAAAATTACAAACAGTTTCCTGTAATTTTATGTACTCGTGTGATAGATCGCTGATATATACATTAGATTTCTTGGTACAAATTAGATCATTAGATCTGCCGTGACTATCGAATAGGGATCTCGCGTCCTCTTTGTTACTTGCGTCTCAACTCATTGATCTGGATTTGTGTGACAGTAACTGGTTCCGAGATAATTTATCATTTCGCTGAACATTGTGTCTCAGCAATGTACCATTACCTTGAAACAAGATCAACCAATGTCATATTATGAATGGAAAGTAAAATGGAAGTAAAGTCGAAGTTTTGTATTTATGCAATTTCAAGAGTATTTTACTTTAGTTTATTTCATGCAGTTTGCTAAATTACATAATTAAAATAAAAACAAAAATCTCGATAAATTATAATTTTGCATACAATGTTTAATTTTCACGTAATAAGATTGAAAATATGATATATTTCACAATCTTCAAATACTATAATCTGTTTGCAAATGCCAGTGAAGGTGATTTTGTCTTCGTTACTAAATACTCCGTCTTCTTTTATCTTGATTTGTTTATCTTTGAATAAACTTACATGCAAGTATCGTGCACGCAAATGCCGTCCGACGGCGATTTAAGTGGTCGGCAGTGTTGTTCCCGTGAGAGAGTGTGGAAAAAGGAGCTAGCGTGGAAGGCGATCGTGCCGGAAGCGAGCGGGCAAGCCGGATCCCTGCGATCGATATCGGAGATCTTCGAGATAATTGGTAATTAAGCTCGCGAAAGGACTATACGCTCCGACGATGGGTCATTAGGCTGACCTAACCCGTACAGTCGAGAGATTCTGGGAACACGGACCAACGACACGTCTTCATTAGCCTTTCATGAATGCCATTCGTATCACTCATTCTCCATCTCTCTCTATTCCCCCCTCTCTCTCTCTCTCTCTTTCTCCTCTCTTTGTCTTCCACTCTCTCTCTCTCTCTCTCTCTCTCTCTCTCTCTCTCTCTCTCTCTCTCTCTCTCTCTCTCTCTCTCTCTCTCTCTTTCTTTGTTACTTAGGTAGAACTTCCACGTGCGGTTCGCCAAAGCGCGTTTATGTTACGTGTATGTTCAGGTACATCATCCCAATGGTGTAACCTAACCGCCAACAGAGTTGAGTCGCTTTTAGGGACACAACTACTGAAAATGTGATAATAGCAACAAAAGGTCCTCATCAGATTATTCCATCAACAATGCGTTGTTTCCAGGATTACTAATAATTTTAGAGATGTTTCCGTGAGATAATGCAGTTTGTCTATCTTCCCTTGAATGTATTATACTCAATATGTTGACCACAATGCGGTATTGCACTATGTTGATAATTTTGAGGAACTCAGTTTATTGATTGCATAGTGCTGGTACTGGCATATATTATAATCTCAATATAAACTAATACATAAATGTAATCAAAATTTTCTTAAGATAAATGAATTTGTTTAATAGAAAATTATTTTTTATATTGTGATAACAAGTATATAACTATTGTTAAATATCTTACAATTTATTATAACCAATTATAACTTTCATGGTGTTTATTCTTAACTGTAAAATATCTGCATTAAAAAAAAAGATTTTATTAACGGAATATCAATAATAAAATTACATCTCTAATACTAAATAGATTACCTTTATGAGTTGAGTATATTACAACGATTTAGACACTTCCGTATCCAGTCGTATCAACATCCAATCGTATTGAATGGTCCCTTTGTCGCGAGAGATTTCATTGACCTGTGTTCCGCGCGCGATAAACTCTATGGAGGTATAGCTTTCTACATAATTAGCCATCTACAATCATACACTTCGATACGTCAGTCCGTCTCTGGATTCATGTCGGATTGTGTGCGTTCACACGAGCGAATGGTTGTGTCTCGATCAAACGGTGACATAGTCGTGTGTATGCGCATCTCGTGCACATAGGTATGTATGTGCGTTATCCCGAACGTGATATCGTATTCGGGAATTCCTGGCGAGGGCGAACGTTATTGCCGTTTGTATCGTCGGTGCATCTACACGTGGTCCTCTCGTGAGATTAAACGGGAGAATAAAGAGAGAAAGAGGAGGCGTATTGCGAACTGCGCGTCGCGATTTATGTTGCGATAAGCTCGTATGACATCACGATTGAGTTGACGATTTTCAACTTCGATTATGGAGTTCGTAACGAAGAGAAAACTGGTAGAATTATAAATAAAATTGATCCAAAGATATTACATTTGATAACTTATTTTGAAAATGTAAAGCAAACTTGACTGTGTACACGGAGATAATTTTCTCTTAAAATTTACCATAAAAATCTGGTAATTGTAAGATAATGTGTTACCTCGAGGAATTTTATTATACTTTTTAGTAAAATTTGCTATATTTTTAGTAAATTCTACTAAAAGTATGGTAAATTTTATTATACTTTCAGTAAATTTGATTAAAAAGTGTAGTAGAATTCCTCGAGGTCACACATTATCTCACAGTTACCAAAGAGGGTAAATTTTAAGAGAAAATTCTCTCCGTGTATGTGCATTAGATTAGAAATCTGTTTTTAACGGTTCTATAAATTTTATTATGTATATATAAAAAATGACGAACCAAATATTCCTTGGATTATTTTAAGAAGAAAAAAGGTCCTAATATATATCTTAAACTATTTTATTTTTAACTTAAAATCTATGATTACCTTGCTTCCCTAGTAGATGTAGAAATGTTTTTAAGAAAATATTTTTAAGCATTTTCCAGAAAGAAGCTTTTTCGATTAAAAGAAAAGCACGAAGTTAACGATGTAGGCAACTTTTACTAAGCTTAAACACTAGTATTTACTCTTGGCATACACTTTTCCGAAGTATTTTTGTAACAATTTTAAATTGTATAAAACAGATTTAAGCGTTGCAAAAGAAGTAATGGTTTTAAAAAGTTAAAAATTTATCGGAGATTTTTCCGTATGAATTCTCGAACCTCGGTTCAATAACTCTATTGTTGGTGGCGTCGTAATGTTTCCTGGATGCCGATCGACTCCGTTGTTCTGCGCCAACGATACTCCGTAATGGCAGCGTTTTACGGGAGAACGTATGCATCCGCGAGCGGTATATCTGGATAACTATATTATACGGCGTGTACCGGCGCGAAGAGAAAAGCGCATTGGCATAACGGTGCGATCAGCGGTACCTGCTCTTCGAAAAAGTTATTTTACGGGGGAGATCTTTCGAGCAGACGAGTTGAGTGAGTGTGCTCTCAGTTGGTCAAAGGTCTTTCCAGATCGGTATTAAGGATCGCAGCATATAGACCAATGTATATACGCCATTAATAAGCGCACTTATCTTAACACTAATTTAATTATGCGAATAGGCACATATTCCCGTTTCAATTTTGTTACCTGTAAAGAGAGTATATTACTTATTTCTCTTGGTAGTTTATTTGTCGAAGTAACGAGTAAATTAATTACCGCAGCGAAACCAGTTGACTACGCGGTTATCGATATCGACGACGCATTTGATTCAAGTTCTAAAAGAAGTGTGAATGTGAATATATACAGATCGTTAAATACTCTAAAGGATTTTTGAATGATTATTTCCCATAATTTAAGACAAAAATTTTATATGATTATTTGTACGATACGGTTTCATTTTAAAAAGTTTGAAATTAAGTAAAATTTTAATAAAGCTTTGTGCAATGTTTGAAGGACATTAAAATAATCCGAGTGATTTTTGAAATCTTTTTGTATAAGTATGGTAGATTTAAACGTTACAAAAGAAGTTTAAAAGATATTAAGATGTATAATCGAAGATTTTTCCATGTAAATTCTCGAGCCATGAAGTTTGTCTGGTAATGAAATTTTTCCTTTAACTTTAACACTATATTTTTGAAACTAAGCCGTTTTGGACATATAGTCATATGAATATGATCGTCTTGAATTGGTGCATGAGAAATTATCCCTTAAAATCTATTAGAATACTTAACAATTATTCTATATGAAAATGCGAATGCTATTTCATATAGAATAATTATTATAAAAATATTTTAGAAACTTGTTTTACAAATATAAGGAATTGTAAAACATACGATTCTTTCTTCTTAAATTTTCATTGAGTGAAGAAATTTTCTAAATAGAATTCTCTATTTTTTCTCTCTTTTGTTACTCAATCTGTTATTCAAATGTTATTCAATCAACTTCTCAATAAGGAGGAAATAGTTTTAAAATTTAGTCTAAAACACACACAGATTCGTAAAAAATAAGTTTGTTTGCACGATATTTGAATCAATTTTGACACTTCGATAAAATCTACGTTTTAGTATAAAAAGATCTAATTGATTAATTTAATTAGCTCTTGTCGCACTTGCAGGAAGTTTTCAAAAATTGTTCAGAAAATGAGAAGAAGTGTTTTGTGATGGTCATGAGAGAAACACTAGTGTAAATCGAGCAAATGGAAGGTCGTTCTGTTTTGAAATGTTGGCAGGCAGTTTGAACTTTGGTTAGAGTTGAACGAGTGGCAGATCCGCAGAAACGAAGTTCACTTGGAATCTTGGCGGCCGTGTCTTCTTCTCTCCCTTTTCACTTCCCTTTTCCTCCCTCATCGATGGATCCTCCCGTATCGTGACTCCCCGCGGCGTGTTCCCACGCCGAACCAGCGTCTTCTGGGTCTTCACCGTGGTTGATTACGATACCTACGCCCTCGCTCTCAAAGTGCTATCATGCGCTCTCACCCAACTCTCTAGGCTAGGTCAGTACCGTAAACGTCTCACTTGCACGCTGACATGCATTTACGAGGCCACGTGTTCTCTGCCAACATCGCGCCGCAGTGGTGACCGAGCAATAACCTATGACACGCATCGATTGTTTATCGATATCGAAACAGTGCATTAAAACCGCAACTCAATTGCTGTGTAATATAAAGGAAAATTCATTCCTCTTAGCTGTATTTTCTTACAAATATTATAGAATAAAACAAGTTATATACTGTCTTGTGGAAAAATGTATTAAAAAAACAAATGTAGGATAAATAAAAAGAATAAATCTAAATATTTGCGATTTGAAATTATCGTACAATTTTTAAGGATCATAAATAAGGGTAGAAAAGAAATTATTCAGGAGAAATGCTAACTTATATATATTTTTGAAATATTAAATAAACAAATTTATCTTATTATTAACTGTAATAAATAAAATGATTAGCGGAGTCAGCTTATTTAAGAGATTATTTAGAAATTGCAATATCTTCTGGATTACTAGCAAATTCACAGTTAGTATTAAATAAATTAACAGGTGTCACGTATTGATTTTTCTACAATTTTTGTTATACCTACAAACGTTGCTGAATGGAAGATATAAATGAAAAGAACTAACACATGTACAGTACTGATCAAATGTATTGCATCACTAATGGAATCGAGGAAGTCATTACTTTAATTATAAGAAGAAAAATATACGTAATTATTATGAATATTCTATTCTAATATTTTTATTTTAATAAGAATGTTTTAAAGAAAAATAAAAAAGAATTTATATTTATACGTTTTCTTTGTTTTTGGAGGTAATGCAATATATTTTTGACTAGCACTGTCGATACATTTTATTGTGAATGATTTTTGAAATAGAAAAATTTCAAGGAAAGGTTAATAAAAAATTATTTTAATTCTTGTCAATCAAATATTGGCAGCTTATTGTATTTTAAAAAAGAATGTATTTTCATATTTAGATTAAAAAAAAAAACACTTGATTATTACGAATAATGTTCTAATTGTTGCATACTATGTAATAGTATAACTAATAATTGTTGTTTTATTTTTGTATGCAACCTGTGATATACGATACGTGTAAACAGTAAACTCACTAGTTCATGTAAATCTAGATACATTGGTGATACGTCAATGAGAACTCTGCATGTAATAAAGCAGGTACCTCAACTAGCCGCTTTTGATGTAGTAAATGATGTTTACTGATGTCAAAGCAGAGTAAACCTATTGACTTCCTCTACTTCATGTTGCTACAATCTGTGTTATGTCCATATTCATCTTGATTAATTACTTCATTTTCACAAAGCTTTCATTGGTATACGTACATCTTGCGAATATTGTATTGTAATTACTATTTTAAGAAAACTTATTAATACACGATAAAATTCGTAATTAATTCTTACAAAATTTTAAAATGCTTTTATTTTAAGAGTTTTTATAATTTTTATAAATACATTTAGATTATATACTATTTTTTAGTATATAAGTATATAGTAAATACTCTTTAGTATTATATTTTTTCTGCATTAAAGGAGATATGAAAAATTAATAACTTATTTAAAACAAAATTCTTAATTCTTTCTCTCTCTCTCTCTTATACAAGTTTTAAAAATATTTTTATGGCAAAACATTTTCTTAGTACATATGTAGATGTATACTACATTTTCTATTATATTTTGCCTATATATCATTAAAATAATTTAAAGTGATATTACGTGAATAGGAGACACCACAATCTGTATATATGGATGTTTTATATTCTTATCAGTCACTTAATCCTTTGTTGTTTCGATGTTTTGCGTTGCTACAATCGTACGTGCCGATTGCACGTGCGTGCGTATTCATTCGACCACCCGCGATCGTCGCTAAACACGATAATACCCACGTGTGCAAAGCGTCGTTTCCTCCTCGATTTGATAGCGATCTAGGCTTTCATTGCAAAGGAGCGGTTACTGAAACCTTTCCAGAACGGCCTAGTGTATTCCAGTCTCTTCCTGGAGCAAGATAGGAATTCATGAATTTACAGTAGATTTTATAAACAAGAATGAAATACATTGGAACGCGTATCTCACGTCTGTTTATCGATTCTCAGCGTACATGTTGAAACTAACTTTTCCGGTTTTCCGAAGATTTTTCAGTAAAGATTATTTTATGCATGTATTTGTCTTCTTAAATTTTGTCTCCAGAAATGGTATATTTAACTTCTTGCGAAACTGTCACAGATAAATAAAATGTATTTCCTTCCTAATATTAGTAATGTTATAAGAGTTCAGAAACGTTGACGGGCAAATATGTATATAACAAAATGTTACGTTTCACACCTCTGAATATCAAAATGATTATTGCCGGATGTTACGAAATTTCTCGTTTTAAATTTTGAAGGACATGAAAATATAAATTCTGCCTTATCTATACATTTCCTGAAAGAATACGCTCTTTGTTTCGCAATGCATCCGGCGGAGCATGTCGACACGATCTACGAATTCAGTAAGCCGATTTATTTTACCTCTTTCCTTTGTGTCGAGCCGTTACCTTCAAGAGTCGCGCACCCGTATCGGACTTTTAAAGCCGATGGGTACAAATTGGCGCACCGATTCTCATCTTCTTGATCATCGTCGTCGTCGTTGCCGTTGTCGTCGCTGTCGTCTTCGTCGTTTCATGTCCAGCACCGACGCTGCTGTCGAGAGAGGCTGCGTCCCGTAAGTGGGCCACTCACCTGAATACTTTGTGGCAATCAAGACTTGCTCTTGAAGTATGGGACAAGCGCGAGAGCGGAGGAAAGAGCAACAGGAGCAGGCAAACGGGGAGAGCGACTGGACAACAAGAAGAGGAATGGAGACAAGCCGAGAGGAAGACGGAGAAGGAGAAGACTCGTTGCTCCTTGTCCGTCATCGGTCAGTCGTTCTTCAGGGTGCTCACGGTGCGCTTCCTCGCGGCTCCTCTCGCGATCGATCGAAATCGCAACGCGATTCAGCGCGATTCAGTTTGCTCGAGGATGATCAGTCTGAGGGCAACCAGGCCGGGATCTCTTCGTCCTCCGCACTGCGGCAGGGAGTTTTGTCCCGTTTGCAGGTAATTCACATAATTGTTTTGGCTAACCGCTCCATCGTGTTTCGATAGCGAAACATTTACATAAAATTGCATCGATTTAGTTATTACGTTACTACGTTAAAATCGTACCTTGTGTGCTTACGTTTATCATTATATAAAACAAGTCTTCTGCAACGTTCGTTTATGAATTAGTTTTATCTATAAGATAATTGTATAGTGAGTATATTAAGTTTTATTAAATAGAAATTTAATTAAACTAAACGTTTTAATTAGACTCAAGAACATTTAGTTTGCAGTCTAATTTCCACGTACTTATTACTGTTATTAATCAATCGATTCACAAATTATCAAGTCGTTGGTTTGTTTGTTTCACGAATTGCGTGCCAATACGTACAACGATAAAAATCACTTGGATTCGATTAGCGGTCTAGCGTGTTGCATGATTCTAAATAGCGCGTGTATAGGGCACCCTTTAGGCCGATAAATTTCTCAACTTTGGTGGGCGCGCGTCGCGTAACCGAGACTGGCGTAACCGGCTATTAAACTTACACTTTAATGCACGTTTCGACCAGGAAGAAGACGTAAGAGTCGGATGATCGATCGCTAAGTGGTGTGCACCATAAACAAGTGGGGAACTTGGGACATGATACGTGCGCGCTACGAAAAGGTCCGGAGGGAAGTGCACGAAACCGTGTCAAGAGCACGCCTCAGAAATAATTAGTTTGCCCGTCATTAGAGAAAGATTTATCGAGGCGGTGCGCGGAGGTCTCGTGACTTCCCACACTTCGTCTTCGTCTTCGTTGACCACGCTTGCGCGACTGAAGGAATCTTGTCGGATCAGCGACCCGATCGATTTGCAGTCGGGTAAAAGTCTTCGCTCGTCCTGCCAACCACCCTGTTGCTTTCACGGACCGATCAGTTGTCGGAAATCTATTCCCTTCCACCCGAGCACGAAACGCTTGTTAGAGAGAGAGAGAGAGAGAGAGAGAGAGAGAGAGAGAGAGAGAGAGAGAGAGAGAGAGAGAGAGAGAGAGAGAGAGAGAGAGAGAGAGAGAGAGAGAGAGAGAGAAACTTGGAATCGGCACGCTTGTGTCAAACGAATTGTGACAAATCTCGTGACTACGTAAATTGAAAATAGGATTGAATTAAATTACTCCACGGAATTATACTGTGTTTTTCATTGAATTGAGATTATTCAATAACTAACAGATACTTTCAGAAAGAAATTTGTTAACTGGTGTTTCGATATAATAGGCTGTTGCATGAAGATCTACTTTTTTGTGTAATTTTAAGAATTCAATAAAACGGCTTACAACATCTTCTCGGCTTAATCGCATTGACAAAAGATGAGCAGTTGAACAACTCTCGAAGAGGCAAACAAATTGACAAATTTGCGAAATCTGTATTCAATTGATTATAATGATGATTCAGTCGCTGTCACGAAATCTTCTGTCGGCTTACCGAGTTTCATTACGGCAACTTGAAGTGTGGCGTAATCATGCATCCGATTTATCTTAAAAGAAATGCGTCCTGACGAAAGGTACATGAAGCGGCGTTACGGTTACACCGAGTAGTTTCAGCTCGTAAAGTAACGGCGCGAGGAAAGAGATCTTGTTGAGAACCCGAGAATTATTCTCTCCCGATTAGTACTTAATACGTTTTCATAGTGACTTCCGCAATCGTTATCCCCGTGATCTCGCATCATCAATCAGCCTTGCCAGCTACCGCGTGTTTCATGCCTGTTGACGACGATCACGCGTAAATCTGCAAGCAGCTAAGATATTTACATCGAAACACGACTTACGACTCGTTTCTTTCGATCATAAACAGGTGAGACAAGTCAAAATCGCCAAGTGTTGCGTGTAATTAATATATCTTGTAATCTTGTTGTCTTTTGAAGTTACCAGGTTTTTTTTAGAAAAAATATTTTAAATTTATTAAGAAATATTAATTTGCGAAAGATTAATTAAGTATCAAACAGTATTAATTATTCTCAAATAAGATTTCTTATTTCCTTGTTTACCTCTTCACATTTTTTAATTATATTTTTTTTATTGGTACTATGTATTTATCGAATTTTTACTTTAGACGATGTATTTTACGTGACAGCGTGTTCAATCTTCGCTACGGAATCGTTGACGTTTTTTATGTCACTCTTGGATTAGTCGGCAAGTCTATTGCCGGTTGTCTTCTTCGGCCGTCAAAGTCTCCGAGAAACCAGATCGCCGCACGAAAGAAACGCCGGCGACGACCGATGAATAAATCGTGCGGCGACGATCGGTTTTTGCAACCGGCGAGTTTGAGACTGCTTTTGTACCTTGCTCGGCGGAAATCGCCGCGAACGTTTTAACGAAGTAGCCTTTATAACTTTCCGTCTCACAGTCGCTTCTTCTCCAAATAAAGGGCCTTCCGTTTGTGTATTCACTGATTGCTTACTAAACGTTGATTTTATTTTAAAAAATGATTATACATTACTATCTCTTACGAATATATATTACAGAAATTTTAGGAGCAAATATTGATATGATTTTTATTACTACTTGATTACAACACCAAATGACATTTATAAATATCGAATTTTCTTATTTTCTTTAACCATTTTTTATTCCTTATTTAATTATTTTTTAAATATTTATTAGTTTATCAACCATTATTAATATATATGTTATTGTAATTATTTTTGTTATACATAATTTTATGTTATGAGTTAGGAGTTTACTTCTATCAATGACGGCAATTACTCTCGATCAACCGAATGCGAAGGAAAATGCGAAGCGGTCGATTTACAAATATAAAAGATTTAGAGAATTGAATTTTTTTATTGTATCTTGTTGACACGTTGTATATTGTTGCTTGAATACTAGGTCGACATAACGGGAGCAGGACATAAATGTTCCTGTTTCTTCCTATTCTGAGCTGCAGGAAGAAGTGTCTGCTAGTGGTAGTGGTATTCAGTTCTGCAGAGAAGTAGTGGAAGAGAAGATACATTAGGGAGATAAAGGAAGAATAGGAAGATAGTGAAGATGAAGAAAGATAGGAAAAGATAAAGAGGGAAAGAAAGCAACTGTAATTTATTACAATGACACTTTTTAATTAAAACAATAAAGGACGTATATATGTACACACACACACACACACACACACACACACACACACACACACATATATATATATAAAACAAGCATTGAAAGAACTTATATTTTAAGATATTCAAAATTAAGAATAATTAGCAAAAAGGTGAATGAGAAAGGTAGAAACTTCCTGTGAACAAATATGATATACATGCACGTATAGACATGTTTACGCGGACAGGGGACTATGCTCTCGTTTCTTTCGCGAAAATATTCATACACGTGTCACATGAACGAGACAACGCTGAAACCGGCTGTCCGTCCGCCTTCTTCGTCTTCATCGTTTGCCGTCTACGCCGCGCGCCGGTCTGCTCGTGCGAAAATATATTTCCTGGAGGCTCGCGAGTTCGCTGTGGTTGCACCAGTTTTCATTCACGATGCCTCCGCCATACTTTCACGAAGTTAAACTGGTTTTCGCGAACGACCCACGTACAAATATATCCGCCGGTTCGTACATAGGCGTGTTCAATGGCAAGTGTCGGTCGTCTCGCTTTGACGATGCGTGTACGAAGGCGTTTAATAATCGGTAGTATAATTGAGAAATGCATGATTTTTTTGTTATCTTTTAAGTGGTTGTGGTGAAAGTTTATTGCACACCATAATGCTTTTTAAAAATTTTATGACAGGATAAATGGGTGGAACTTTCAAGCACGCATCTGTTGAAAAATTTTTTTTTACCCTCAACTACACTGGCCAAATCTGGCTTACATAATTACATTCACGGGGTTAGTTTTGTACTCTAAATTATGGTAACAGTTTTACTGAAATAAAATTTAAAAAAATTGGTGTTTTTTGGTCTGGAGTAATAATTAAACATTTTGAACCTGAAAGATAATTGTTTATTACAAATATGACAGAAAAGGAATTAGTTTGCAAAGTTTTAAGTAATAAAAGTAAAGATTTTTAATATTTGTAAATATGTATGGTGGGATACGTTTGTAGGATTAATATTGAATACATAATATGGAAATATAAATATATAATGTTACGCAAAATTATTTGAAAAAATATTCCCGTGAAATTTTATTTGCTGAAAAAACTTTTAATAATATTAAATTTTATAATCGCATACATATTCTTAGCTCGAAAATGGAATTTTCGTTCTTTGGAATACAATGTGCATTATGTAAAAGTTACTCGTTTTTCGCTTTATGTTAATTATGTAAGCTATTGAACAGATCGATAAGCGTTACGTGAATAACTCAGTATAAATTCAGTAATAAAATGTTTTCTACGAACGCGGAGGGATGTGGGTTAACACGCTAATGTATCAGACGATACCTCTCTCGCTTTCACTTGGTCCACAGGAGCTCTATCCAGATGATTAATTACTCACGCGTATAAAGTTTCTTAATTATACTAGCCGCACGCTGCCAGACGCTTTATTTCGTCTTGTTACGGACGCGGCTACTATGCACCGGGGCGTATATTGGCAGCTGCGTTAAGGGGATGAGAGTAAAAGTCGACGTGTAATGAGGAGTAAGAAGAATGTGCGGAAAATACACGCTCAGTCTAGAACTAAATACATCTATTCGGACATCATTCCATAATTAAACAGATTGTTATCAAGATTTAATTAATTAGAACTTAGAAAATTAGATGTAATAAATTAGATCTAAAATATGTATTTGTAGGAAGATCTGAAAATTTTTGACCAAAATATTAAAAAGTGATGAAGTAAAACAGTTGTTTTTAAAAAAATATAAAGTGATAAAATTAAATAGTTGCTTTAGTTTCTAATATATTTATAATCACTATATATTTATTTTCAAACATTTTTTTAAACAATGGATTGATTTTTATATCATTGAAAAAATATTCTGAATTTTTATATTTAAAATGGTTTTTCTAAAAAAAAAAAAAACGTTGCAGAAGTTATTTCTTTACACAGATTATTAGATTACTTCTGTCTTTCATCACTTGTTCTATAATCTAGATTTAGCCTTAGTAATTATTTTTATATTCAAAATTTAAGTTGATTGCACGGGAAAGAAATTATTAATGATAAAGGATGATGATTTCATCAGTGTTAATTTAAAGGACAAAAGTTTAGAATATTTTTTAGTGATGCAGAAAATAAGTTATTGTTCTAAAAAAATATTGAAATAAAGCATGATTATATTAAAACTTTAAAAATTGTTTTGTTTTATATCTATTTTTTATTTTCTGAAACTTAAAAACTTTATTAATTATTATATGTATATTACTTTATTATTTATATTAGAACTACCCTCATTGATTTGCATTACATTTATCATATTTATTTTAGTTGCTTAGTTACATATTAGCAATTATATCAGTTATAAAAGTATTATTTTTTATTGAAGGTTTTATGTTTAAAGAGAATGTTAGATTATCTTTTTTCTTTTTTTTTAAATAAAATAAAATAACCTGTCCTACTTTTGAATATAAACAAGTGTATTTGTTTTGTATCTGCTATAAAAATCTGTAGATTGATTCGTCGTGAATATTGGAAAAATTTTTGTGAAGTGGCTGGAGAGAAATCTGAGGAAGATCTGAAACTTCGTACGCGAGCAAGTATCGACGGCAGGGTGTGTTTTGGAGAATGAACAAGGTGACTTTCAGATAAATCCGTTGTTGTCTTTTTGTGAAAATGGACGTTTGTGCAGAATGGATACGGCAGCCTTGAATTTTCGGAACGAAACGCACAGTGAACGTGATGCAAATAAAACACCCACGCATCGACGGCTACCTCGCAAAACACGCTCGACGTGGTATCGTAAATATTTGAACGTCGAAGAAGAGCAAGCGCCGACTTATCGGCGGATGTTGGCTATTTTTTGGACGCCCATTATTTTCCACTGTGCAGTATTCTGTTTAAAAAATTGTTTTTTTTCGCGATATCGTGTTTTTTCCCCGAATTACAAACATTAAAGATTAAAAAACTGATGTGGTTACTATGCATTAAAGGCTTTTCAGAACAAATTTGGCATAAAGATTGCGAATAAAATAATTTTTCTTTGTTTATATTAATTTTCTTTTGATAGAAATTGAATATGTATATATTAGGAGGATACTAGAATTAATTATACGTAGTTTATCTAAAACCTTTGTTAAGCAGAGTTTTATTAAATTTCTCGTTACTGTTTTACGTAGTTGTTATCTCAATTTATACTGTTTACACATAATAGAGGGAAATTTACACATTACACACAGGATGTATGTTAAGGTAATTTTAAAAATATTTAGAAATATTCCTTACTATAGAATATTTTTAGATTTAAATCTAAATTCTTTTTGAATTTCAAGTTTTTTTTAACACATATCATACATTAATATAACGCGTTATAATATTTAATTGAAACATATAATTGACGAGCCGACAGTATTCAATGTAAATTACGCAGCAAAAAAAGGAAGAATGTTTTGACACTAATTAGCTCGAGTTCAAGCTCCGGGCTTTGAGTAAATTAGAGTTAACCTTCTTCCGCGAATGAAGAAACGACTTCATTATTACGAAAGTAATGAGAATGACACGTCCTTAACCCGATTTCTACGAAAACCGGTGCAATTGAATCGCGCCGGACATATGTTTTTTTTACTGGAAACGGGACTCTTATTGTGAAATAAAGCGGTAATAAATATGTTTATTTTCTCTGACAGTTATGAAATATTTAATTCGAGTAACTTACAAACTGTTTCTTTTTTTTTGTCTACCTCCTCTCTTTCTCTTTCCCTCTCTTTCTCTATTTTTTGTATTTGTTTATCTATTTTTATCTCTTGCAGTCAAACATTGTGCGTTGCTCAAGTGTTAAACACCAAAACTCTCTTAACATCCATCGAAACGTCTTAACCGAGCTACACATCGAGCCCATAAAAGTACTTCGCGTTACACGGGTACTCGCTCATCGTTTCTCACTGTCGTAAACACTGTCTTTCCGCATGAGCCACTGCATTACAGCCGTAAGAAAAGTCGGAATCTCTTAGCACCTTTAACGTTCCTTGAGGATTTTCTGCCTGTTATACTGCATCAAAACACGATTTCTTATATTTTTGTAATTACATCACATAACATGAATTCAAGTCAAACCGTTATCTACATTTCCTTTCTCTATGTGTGTAATTTGGAACGTGTATAAAATATATAATAGAATTGCTTATCCGAGTTAGTTAATCGTAATCAAGTTTGATTACATTTTATTAGCGAGGGCATTTCATACTTGCAAACTTTTTGAGGATAAATTTAATTAATTTAATTAGTTCCTTTTTTGCACGTGAATATATAAATAAAGATACAATTATTTCAGCAATTTTTAATGTTTAGTATTAAAAATTAAATTTTAATGAATCAAATGTAAAAATATTAACTAACAAAATTATATCATTTAATGATTAAAAAAAATGTGTTTTTATATTAATAATATTTTATTACAGTTTTGAATTCAAATATTATGAAATATTAGAAATTTAGGAACATAGAAAATAATGTCTATTTAAATTTTATCTTAAATAAAATATAATATATATACATATATCTTAAATATATTGTCTTAGGTATACAGTTTTGAATGTCTACAATATTACTAAAATTTAAAAGGGGCAAAATTTTATATATGTATATAATGTACGTGTATTATAAAGTTAAAAAATATAATTAAAAGTTGTAAATGTTACCATGGATTGTAATTTCAACTTTTTATTTTAATTGGAAAATGGCTAATTGCATAAAAAGACATAAAAGGCAGTTTTTGTAGAGTTTTAAGTTGGGATGTAAAAAATTGATTAAACCTAGAAAAAAACAGTGGTATCATTTTTTCATTAAAAAAGAGTGAAATTACACACATATGCACGTTTTTAGTAAAATTAAAAATTTTATGTGACACACTGAAAATAAGCCTAGGGTTAAAACGTTTGTTTTTATTTAAAAAATAATTAAGATAATTATTGCACCGTCTTTCATTATAAATTTTATACGGCTTAATGTACTTCTCTCAATTTATTAATTTTAATTTGACTTGTTTTTCACATTGACAATTTTAACAATTTTTCGTTTGCGTTGGAAAATAATATATAAATAATTTTAATATTACATGTGTATACACCAAATTTAAATAAAATATCTTTAAACGTGTTCTAAACTTAAAAATTTTAATTTTTTGAGGAACTTTGACTTCCTATATTTTGAAAACGGAAGCCCTTTGGAGCACATGTTCATAGAGTCTTTTCTTTTTAAAATTATTCAAGAAATATATTTCTTTTTTTCTACTCCAAAATTCTTCTTTAAATAGGAAAAAATACACATATCTTTAATTTAATAAAATACATATATCTTTTAACACATATACTTTAATATACCTTACTTAGTATATACTAAGATTTTATGTATACCACACAATATGTTTTTTGTCGTCGAAAACAAATCTTTCCAAAAAGTATTTATGTGACTTTAAATTAGATTTAAACTTCTTACTTCGTACACTGATTAACGAATTGTGCGAATGAGGGAAATTATCTTCCAAGAAATTACTTTTAGGCAACATACAGGTCTTTGTGTTAAATTCGTCGTGAAATTAATGACTGAGTTGATGTAGGAGTTTCATTTGTCTTAAGACACATTTCTTTTCAGAACTCAAATTATCATCATAGAAAGTCATCATAGTTAATGTATATAATGATCATTTATTTACACGATCATTTATACGATCGTAATTAGCTTTTTAAAATTATTCTTTGTCATGCTAGTATTAATATTGGAGGAAATTGAATTAATAAAAAAGGATCATCAAGTGAATCAAAGACATTCTTTGTCTTTCGCAAGATTATGTGATTTTGGTATTTGAACTGTAATCTTTATATTAGTTTTTTGTTACATTTGTCTTAATAGAACATGTTTTTGTATTAAGTAATTAAATTTTATTGCAGAAATAATTGCGTACGGCTATTAAATGAGAAAATCGTTGTCAAAGTGAAACTTATCAACGTCAATAATTATATGATTCATATTTTAAATATTAAAAACAGCGAGTTGTATGTCGATAGAATATAATTATGGAATTTATTCTGGACAATAAAATTTAATCAATTTTATTAAAAATTTAAAATTATTGAACGGATGAATGTGTTACTAAAATTCATTGAAATCTGACAGAAAGTTCTTTCACGTACAAACATATTGCAATAAAAGTATTTTTACTGATATATAATTTTATTTACTAACATATAAAGTATTTATAATAGTAAACACAGTTTACTATTTTTTATTTAATGATTTATTATTTAATGATTAGCTGCAGGTGTAATTTTTTCATGTTAATAAGTGCTTAATTAAACATGTTTATTCTGTTATTTCGCATTAAAAAAAAAATATTTACGAAAAAGGAAAATACATAGCTGGGCTACATTGGGCAATATGTAATCAACATGGCCCAAGTGCGCTATTTTTTTTTTAATCTTTACTATATTTATATTAATAATTGAAAATATTTCATATATTTTTTTTAGTTTTGGAAATGTTTCCTATTTTAAATCTGACCCTTATTTTTCAAATTCATATTCATAAAAAAATTAGAAAAATCTCCAAAGTTTAGGGGGGGCGGGCATATTGGGGTACTTTAATTAAAGAAAGGTTACCAATATGGTCATACCACTTTGTTTAGGAATAATATTTCTTGAGCAAAAGTTAAAAATAAACCTTTAAAACTAATAATTATAAACTAGAGTCTGTCTTCTATCAGATGATAGTAGAAAAATTATGCTTTGAAACTGGTATAGGTTACACTTTTTCCTTTTCTTTTTTTTTAATATGAATTATTTATACAAAGGACAAATAATTAATGTGTATAAAAATTCCTAGAAGAATTTCCTTTTTATTTTGATATAAAAAATTTTGTCGATTATATCTTATGTTGATCCGCAAATCGTAACATCTAGCATGTCTGTATATAAAGATTATATTTATTTTTGATAGATTTTATATAAAAAAATTATAAATGTATTAATTATAAGGTTTTTATTCTTTTTAGTATCTAAACAAATCATGGTTTTTTTTTTATTAATATTACTACAGTGCAATGTTTATCTTACGAGAAGTAGGAGTTGCCGTTTTAGAAAGCCTATTCCCGTATTCGTGACCTTTCTAAACATATTTATAATAACAGATGATTATTTCAAGATGCAAAATGCAATGGATTAAATGATTCGTATACGGCGCACGTGTGTGTACTTTCCTCTTGTCCTTAATGCACGTTCCTTTTGACACTCTCCACGTATTTGAGCGGTCTGTATGCACCGGAAGGAAGCGCAAGCGATCGAAGTGCAAGACGCTGGCTGCATGCGCCAGCACGTTGCCAAGAATAGCGAGACGTGGCGGTGTCGCTCGGGAATGCCTGGAATCGTTCGTGAGAGTATGAACGGACTGTCCAGAGGCTATGTCTATGGCCAAAGGTATGGGAGCGAGAGCCGAGTGACGAGGAGGATGCGAAACTCAACAGGCGAAGCACGTTTCTGTCGTTCGTTCATGGAAAACAGTCAAGAATCGATACGTAGTATCGAATAGATCGTGTTTGCTGTTAATATTATTTTAGTGATTTCAATTATATTTTAGAGTTGTGCGTTCCAATATTTAGTGCCAGTACAAAAATCTATAACGCACGTAATGAATTCTATAGATTTTTATGATAATGAATGTCGAAACGTAAGAATGTAAGAATAAAGAGTAAAATTTATATCTTAAATACGAAATAACGCAAACATAATTATCTATAATAAAGGCAAAACTAATACGACAGTTTTGTTAACTATACTTCGTAGTTTTACTTAATTAATCAGAAAATAATAAAGCGAGAGTACTTCATGCAAAACATTTACCTTTTGGAAGAACCGCATTATTAATCGAATGCTAGCTGAAAGTATTTAAATAAAAAAGCAAAAAGCAAAAGAAAAGAAAAGAGAATCGTGAACATAACGCAGGGGAAAAAGTTTTGTGTATTTTACATTTTGCATATTAAATGTCTGTAATTAAATTTGCCTATAACCTGAAACACGCTCTTCTTTTACATGTTTAGCAATCTAAGGCACAATTATTAATTTCATAGTTCTCTTCAAATTATCATCTAACTTTTTGAAAGAACACCGTGTGTGTGTGTGTGTGTGTGTGTGTGTGTGTGTGTGTGTGTGTGTGTGTGAAAAATATAAATATCTTAATGATTAAATCGTTCAACTTGCAATTTTTAATATGTAACATGTGTGCATATGCTGAAAACATATTACATGAATGCATAGACAGAAAAGAAGGGGAATTAGTAGACAGTAATTTATAGCGCGACGAGGATATCGATGAGCATGGATTAACAGCGGCGTGTGATTAATTGTCGCTGTATTAGTTACCGTTACGACGCGACCGAACTCGATTAATTACCATGCTGTCGCGTCGTCGTACTTTATAAGTCGCCGTAAGCACCTTTTTTGCGCGCTGCGAAGGGTAACGTATGAGTGTGGATTAATTAACGATGAATATCGACATCGGAGCGACGTTGCGAAAAGTGACCGCGGTTTGATTCGCTTAACGATAATGTCGGCCGTTTTCGCCGGCTGTCACGACATCACAAGCGTAAACGACCCGCAGTAATAAGTTTGATATTAATGTGCGTTATCAAGAGCGGACTTGGGGAATACTGAAGTTTCCAGGCGCGGGAGAACAGCACGCAAGAGACGCAGATAAGGGCATAGCGAAGTTCTGCTTTATTCGACCCATTTGTAATCTTTAAGGAGTTTGAATGACTTCAGAATTATCCGCGATCAAAACTTATCAATGTCATGGCTCTTCATTTTGTCTTATAATAACATTTTAATGACCTTTCTAGAACAAAAAATGAACAGATATTAATTATAATAAATAATATAATAACGTATTTACAAAGAAAATAATTATGAAATAGCTATTTTAATATTTTGAAAAGAATGTCTTTGTTGTTTTGTCTTTGTTGTTTTAATGTAAAAAATATTGACTTAATTTTATTCTTTTCTACTGCAATGATTAAGGGTTTGAATATATTACATTATTGTCTTACGTATATTATTCCAGGCAGAAAAAGTTAAATATAATTTTTAGATAAATGTTAAAACTTTTAATGTATAACGACAAATCTCTTTTATATTTCAATGAGTATAAGTATAAGCTACTTTCTCCAGTCTTTGAATTTCAAATATACTGTTCAATGATCAAATTGAATTTCAAATATATTGTATAAGTAAATATTTGATATGTTAAATTACAAGATCTTTAAATTATTTCTTCTGCTTGGAAAAGGTTGATAGTTGTTTTTGCTTCTTATTCTGCGGCTTTCATTCATCAAGCGCGAAATGTAAAAAGCGGTCACTTTCAGACTCGTACAAAACTTGCCCGCGCGGAATCTCATTGTCTACAGTCATACTTGGCTAAAACCTTTTGAAAGCGAAATCTTGTTTTCTCGACCTGTATTGCCAGGTTATTAGTATTCCGAATTGGTTACGAGGCAGTCGTAAAGAAAACAATCACTACTAACGGGCAGGCAAAAACAAAACGGTCCAAAATTCGTGTGTCCCGTTCCGTACACGAGTCACAGAAATCTGACATAAGACATGTTATAACAAAGCAATGACTACGATCATTTGTAATCGTTAAGAGAGTTTCGAATGAATGAGCGAGGCCGTGAGATTTTTCTAAGCGTTGTGATCATTTATCACGGAAACATTGTTCTTTTTCTTGAAGTGCGCCCAAAAATATATTGCTTAAAAAAACATCTTTGCTAAAATTAATTATATATTTAGTTTGTATCGTTCCGTCGACGATAATGCGCAGAATTGCTTATACTCTCTACGGCGAAATGTGCGCCCCGAAGACTACACGTGAAATTGTTGAGATAATTAGTGAGTCAAGATGCGCTCCAAAATAATTTTCTCCAACCCCGCATACTTTGTAGTGCACGTAGTCTTTCCCCGCCTCCTGATTCTGCTACTTCCTCGCTCTCACGAGTAACCGAGGTGGTTACCGCGATAGCGGTAGACTCGGCGAATCATCCGTCTGCAACAGAAACCCCGAGATATGTATCTCTCCACCTTGGCTAACAACCGGAGATTAACGAGTTGCTTTATCCGTCGACGTACACCCGTCCGCCGCGCGCCGTAGAGATACGCATTCTTTTCGCGGCCGCATGAAGCAGGGTAAGAATATGGGATGGTATCATCTAGTCGGGAAGGAGTTCTTGGGACGGGCAGACCGCGTTAATCACTCGCGAAAATAATACAGCTTCGTCGGGGGGAAAATACATACCGCTATACTGCGAGATGTGACTGTATACTGATGGTTTTTAGCTTAAAGAAGGTTTGGAGATTGTCTACACCATTAAAATAATTATATATTTATTATTGTGTTTATTATTAAAAAATAATTGCATATTTTATGGTATGATACAATGTACTTTATTAATTTGTATCAATAAGAAGACACTATGCTATTAAACTTATTTTGTGATTTTAAGCAAATTGTGTGTGTACGTGTTTCATTTAATTTATTTAACACGCACAAAAAAAACCAGTAACAAATTGAAACTCACATATTCTATTATACTTTACAAAATAAATAGATTGATAGATAGATAGATAGATAGACAGATAGAAAGACAGATAGACAGACAGACAAAGAGAGAGAGAGAGAGAGAGAGAGATATTTTTTGCTGATATTGACAGATTTTTTGATAGCACAACCAAAGTGTATCGCTAATTATTGTATCTGCTAGAATTTTGGTTGTCACGTATAGAGTTTGGAAATTCTGCTTCTATCACCTAGATTGATTAGATGCAGTACATATCACAGTTTGCTAATTATTTATCTATCTCAGCTAGATTTTACATACACATAATTTTTGTTGAAGTTGCAAGATTATTTTTTTGAGTGCAGAGCTACAAAACAAGTGGAAGATACGCGTTGTACTCTTTGTTTTTCTTTTTTTTTCATCGGAAAATTCTTGTGCGCAATAAGACGATACTTTCGTAGTACACTTCTCGCGTGCAATTGTGCATATACACACGGTACAATCAAAATGCGAAAAAAAGAATCATGCGTTTGCTCATGCAATTCGCTTTGTAATCGCTTCAACTACGATCGGTCCTCATATGTCCACATAAGAAACATACCACCATACCATCGCGATCTTTTATTCTCTTCTGAAGTACAAGGAAGTACAAGAAAATCTTTACTTAAATAACAGTAAAAATACAATTAAAATTAATTGAAAACTAACATTGGTTTTCGATCCTCATACGCGTGATAAGTATTTTATCAAAATAAAATTAACAAATTATGATAAGATAAGAATTGCTAATGATAAAAATGAGAGAGAGAGAGAGAGAGAGAGAGAGAGAGAGAGAGAGAGAGAGAGAGAGAGATAATGATAAAAGTTCTCTCTAAAAAACGTGTCAATAATTAATTCTTTTTGGAAGGATTAATTTAGAAATTTTTCTGAAAAGAAAAAAATCTTGTTAATGGATGATTAATCTGTAGAAAAGTGGATTAGTGACAAGATAATTACCCACGCAACTATTAATGTGTATTCCCGTTATAGATGAAATTTTGATCAACGTGAAATGCATTTATGAACGATACTATGACGTAAATCCTACGAAGTTGCATTTATAGAACACATTTATACCATCTGCGACAAGCGAGGTGTGTGAAAAGTCAACATTGTTGGAAACAAATATTACACATAATATGTATGTGCGTATATACGCGAATGTGTACTAGTACATACAACGACCACTCAGCGTTTTGATCTCCCACCAGTTCTATTGTGGCGAACGCCGCGACCAGGCAGTAAGAAGCCATCCTGGTACCAGCCCAGTCGTTGCTTAGACCCCGACTCCATCGAGAGCGCTTCTCGAGCCATCTTTGACACGAACTTTGTGGTTTCTTAACGCGTTCGCGTGATCGAAAGTGAAATCTGGCTGAGTACATCGTTGATTCCAGATTATTTTAGTGATATGATATTACAACAACGTGATGCCGCCAGATTGGTAAATACTGGTTGATTATTATATGTTTTTGTAACTATTAAATAAGTTCTTATTTATTTATTAACATTTATTATTTACTTGAAGAATTTTTTTGCTTTTATATAAGATAAGTGATGTAGAATAAATAATAGCAGTGTAATGATCTTAAAATTAATAATTTTTATAAAATAATTTATATTAATTATGCACAAGAGACATTCAATTTGTTTTTACATACATTTATGGGTACATATTAAATACTAAAAAATTTAAAGAAACAATATTTTTTATTTTTTATTTAGCAGAACACATTTATATCTTATCTGATATACATTTTCGTATATGTAGTCCAGCAAGAGTGACAAACAATGGAAAGTAAATAGTGAATATATTGTGTATGTTAATTTTTGTATTTTATTTGTAGTTATTTTTATTAAAATGTGATTAAGAGTTAATAAGAATAATTGTGATTTGTATGATGTACATCAGTAACAGTATTTATTGAAATAGAATGAAGATATTCAAAAAAATAGCATAGATTGCAATAGATATTAATTCATTGTGCTGTGGCTTAGAAATGTACAGTAATTACAGTACTTGAGAAAATTTGAAAGTAGATGTATTTTTTCTTGTCTTTTTTAAAATATATTACTTGTTTTCAAATGTGCATTAAAATAAACTTGTTTTTTTATAAATAATATTACATTGAAAATTTGATTTTTAATCGTGAGAATTTTATTTTAATATATATAATATATAGCAGTATTATTTCTCTCTCTCTCTCTCTCTCTCTCTCTCTCTCTCTCTCTCTCTCTCTTTCTCTCTCTCTAATGTTGAAAAAAGAGACATTCGCGAAAGCAATTGCTCCAAGGTAATAACTAAAGGAAGAAATTTTTCTTCAGACGTTGGTGCTGGTTATGCAAAGAGCATGCTTGAGACGATTCGACGCCTCAGACGTGCATCTGCATCTAGGATGCAACAGGTGCAACGCGTTCGGGAATGCATTTGAATAATTGGGACGTACGAGCGCGCGAGAACTCGCATTGCGTCAGGATGTCTTGGCAAGATCGATCATGGTGATTCAAGATGAATTTAGTTATAGACATGCTCGCGATGCATCTTTCATTAATGCAACTCGATAGGTATTTGTCGTGTAATTTATGAAAACTTTGTCATAGGAATTCTATTGTGAAGAAACATTTAGTAAATTCTTATACTTCATATACACGTAGAAAACTAAACTTCAGTAGTACGATTTATTGACTTTAAGTAAATTTATTATTTCAAAATCTGTTCTAAATCTATCTAAAAATTAAGGAAGAACAGTTTATAGATGACTATTAAATTTGCTCACTTTTAATATAATATCAAATCTAAAATAACCACTGAATTATATTTTTAATTTATTCAAATTGTCAGTCGCTCTTTTAAATATTATACTATTGTCTAGAAATTTTATTACAATTTATTATGTAGATAAGATAAAACTTATTCAACATAATTAACGACTTCTGTATTATCTTTAAATTTCTTTATATTAATATTTGATTTACATATTATCTAAAATTTAATCGTATTCTCACTCCATACATACGTTATACTACTCGATTCGAAAAGTACAATGATTTCTAAAAACATCATATTACTTCACATTTTTGTGCTTATTTCAAGAATGTAACGGAAATAACTGTTTTTCTCACCGAGATTTAGCTACATTGATCGTATAATTTAATTGATACGGGATTTATATAATTTTGGTATTCATGTGGTATCCATTCTTCTTGTGTATTTATAATTTCATTAAGTTTTATATCTAAATCAACCATTCAAAAATATTGCGTTGAATCGTATATTTGATATTGACGTTTTTGGTTTTATAATACATTTATTGGCTGTAAATCATATTAACATTTGCGTGTAAAGTTATGTGACTTGCATTGTTAAATTTTATATCGTTAAAATGTATAATATATTCTATTTTTTTAATTCTACTTTTTTCCTGCATATTTATTTATTATCTTCAGAAAGCTGATAAATTTAACTTTGCTATTCTAAAGAATACTGATTATTCATATATAAATTTTAATTTATGAGTAGAAATAGAAGATATTTTTTCCTTTAAAAGTTTTTGCAATTATTGAAATTTTAAAGAATGATTTTGATTTGATTAAAAGTGAATAATTTTTTCTTCTCATCCTTCTTATTCAGAAATATCTCTGTGATATCACTTTGATTTGATATTATTACGAGTTGATTTTTTTACTCTGTATATCTTGTATCTTTGGACATTGTACGACGTGTATGATATCAATAATTCATTATACTGCATTCATATTTAACGGCTCATTAATACATGATTACATTTCCGATTTTGATTCCACCAGTCAGCAGACACACGATTTTATTTTACATAAATTAGTTAAATTTATGTTTTCTTCTCATTTAAATATCTTTAAAATAAAAAATAATCCTAAAATAAAAATAAGTTACAACTGTAAAAATGATTCTTCTTATATTATGTGAACAGTTTAATGTACTTGACCAAAGAGTATTATAATTATCAACAATTTTCTGTTACCTAATCTCAAGGTAGAAACTTTCTAATGAAATGTTATTTACATGACATACTTTATTTTCTTAAAACCAAATTATCATGTTCTTCTGAATCGTTTTTTTCTATGTGATCGTTAGAATATCTCTCTTGATCGTAAGTGTTCTCTCTCAACGAAGGAGAGTCATGCGGTAAGCGGCAAAAGCTGGACGTAATCGAAGTTGTTGGCAGTACGATGTGACGCGTTGATTCCCTTGAAACGCACTCATGAATCTCGTTCACGATTCGATGACATTCCGCGGCGATTGTCGGCCCCTTGACTTTCACTCCCGCGTGTTTCGTTGATCGTTTGTGTCCGAGGCACGATCACAAGCCGTGACTTGGCCGTTCTAGAAGGTGAGGGCAGGAAAGGAAGAGCGTACCTCGTTTCCTTCGAGTTCATTGAATCCGTTTGAGTACTCCAACTTGCCTGTACTCGTGCGGCGCAACGTCCTGGAAACGTGCCGTCACGCGAATCGATCGATCATCGATCACCCCCGATCAAACTCCAAGAGTGAACTCGGCGTTGTGCAGTATCTATATACCTTCGCTCTTAAGTCTTTTAAGATTATGAAGAATATATTATTTAACGTCATACTAGTATAACCTTATACTAGTATTAAAATTGTGATATAATGTGCTTTTTCTATAAGTTTTTGGTTATTTTGAATGAAATTCTAGCTTGTGCTTTTTATTGCATTTACATTCCTATTTTGTAAAACTTTAAGTTGAAAATCTTTAAAGTTAGATTACATTAAGATTGACAACTGAGACTAAAGAATCAAATTTTTAAACTGCAGTTAACAAGTCACTACCAAATTAATTTTAAATAGTCATTATTTAAAAAAAATTATTTTTAAAAGCATTATATATGCAACATTTTTTGTTACAATTTTTATTATAATTTTTTAACTGTTTTCTAGTAGATTGAAAAAGTTATATTTTTTAAAAATAATTTGATGTCAATTATATCATATTTATAGCTTAAAAATTATGAATTTTTTCTTTTATTATTATTTCTATTTAATTATATTATTAGCCATAAATAGGTATCTATTTAAAATCAAATGTACCATTGTTGAAGCGTTGCTAATCAATAACATATAAATTATATTGTCAAATAAAGATTAGAATGTGTAACAAAACGTTTCCAATAATTTTAAATTAGTACTGTTTTTTTAATTATTTATAAAATTTATTTTTTTTTAAGTGAAAGATGACAATTGGATAATAGTTTTCTATTTAGATGCAAGTAAAAATTTGAAAAGAGTAAATTATTATTTTAATGTTGAAGTTTTTTTCACAGTAAAAATGAATAAAAATTAAAAGATTTATAAAATGTATAAAAATCAATGTTATTATTAAAATACGTTTTATTTTGAAAAATAGGACAGTACACGCATTTCAATAATTGCTATTGACAATGAGTTTTTAATTCTGTTAAAAGAAGAAATTTAATTTACTAAGAGATTATAATTGAAAACACGTTTTATAATTCTAGAATATTTTAGTCTTTATTTATTTTATACATACTTTTGTTTAACGAAAAAATGTAATAATAATTGTTTGTTGTTATTTGGGAGACGATTTTTACTGAATTCAATTGAAATCTCTTGGAAAAGGTTTTTTCGTGAATGTAATTTAATTTTTGCATACTGTTTTTCGTCATAAATGCTGAATTATTAACGATTTCTGTCATGTTGGAGAGCGTCGAGAAATGCATTGCCTTAATTTAGACGTTGTTTCAATTAGTCTTAGCAATTCTCTCTCTTTTTCTCTCTCTCTCTTTCCCGAATATGGTTAGAGGCGCTAATTAGCTTCACGAAAGCTGCGAAATCGCGTTTATTCGCGAATGCTTGGCCACCACTTGCTTTGTCATTAACTAGATTCGCACGCGTAAGATGAGTCGCAGATCGTGTGTCGCGATGAATGTGCGTTTCCATACTGTGTTGGCGCTTGCGGTCGTGTGTGTGCGTTCGATTTAAATACTGGTGGACCAATTAGAAGGGTTAATTCCTAAGTGATTTATGATTTTGACCGGAGGAGAGCCTGACCTTAAGCTTCGTCTCTAGTATCGTTACGTAATCGCCGATGAGCTTTATTTGTACAATCATTAATCGACCAACATGCGCACACTTTACACTCACCCTTTTCGTACATGACCTCGGAGGATATTCCGGAATATATTAGTTGCTTGGGTGCTTGTTAACAAGTGTGCTTTGTGCCGAGGGGAAAATATCGACGTTTTTTGTTTCATATTTTAAGCTTCAATTAATAAGTTGTATAATTGAAACAAAATTACAAAATAAATTTTTATTGAAATTATAGTAAAAAACACTGTCGATTTAGTAGATTAAATAGGTGTGTATAAACAATGTCGTATAATAAAATATGTATCCGATACTTTTTATTATAATAGAGAATTTAGAATTAAATATATTGTTATATTATGTGATAATCATAACGGTCAGAGGTAATAAAACATTATGAAATAATAAAAAAGACACAATATTTGTATCTATCACGGCTGAGACAATGCTTTTATCATATTTTTTAACTATTATATTTATTACATTTTCTAATTTTGACATTTTATGAAAAATTAATAAACCATTGGAAAAGTAACGAAAAGTTTTTCCTCGCTAAATTATCTACTGACATTAATTGACTCGACTGGTTGTACCGAAATTTAACTTTCTTCTCGTGAACTCTCGATCATGTATGTACAATACATCTTGCAGCTGTTAGAGAGAGATGTGTTTCTGTTTTTGAAGTCACGTCGGTGAGTCGTCTCTTTCCTGGTTTAACTGCAACTTTATTTCGTTGTTTCATCTTACATAATTTCTCGAGAAAGGTGTATTGGTGTGCATTTGAGAATTTACTTGGAGATAATTTCGCACGTGTATCGTATCGTTTCGCAATCGCTCTCGCCGAGAGCGGAATCGAGATCACCTGAGCGAGTCATCAGAAAAGACGGCGGGGTTACTTGATCTTTTCGTCCGCAGGATCGAACGTCTCGAGGTGTAACGAAGCGAAGAGGTCGCGGCGGGTTAATATTGGCCACATCGTTCTCTTCTCAGGCGGATCCAAGTGGATCTCTATCATTAATCTTCATCGCAATCGACGAATTCCACATTGAGAATGGTACGATAGTTCGCTCTGATTCCCTCCCTTCCTCCACGCTCTCTTTTTCTAATCAATATGTTTTGATTTGTGTATTTATAAGAAAGAACAATGAAGAATTTTTGTTCTTAAAATTTACTATAGTAAATATTTTTAGATTTTTATTTTCTTAATTATTTTAATATATAAAATTTTGTATAAAAAAACGTTTATATTCTTGATTGATCTTCGTTAGAATTGTGTTAAAAAATGTGTACAATAGATTTTATGTTTCTGCAAACATATATTTGCATCTTGTATAATATATACATATTATAATAATTAAATCCTCGAATATTAATTTTGAATTTAATGTCAGTCAACTTATATTCTTCGCGCAAACTTCTCGACACGAACGTCTTTAATTTCATACTCGATCGAGATACAGGAATTCTCGGCGAGCATTTTCGCTCCCTAACTTTGTGACGCAAACTTCTGAATTAAAGAACGCACAGATAAAAGACGAAGTATCGATAACAGGTATTGGGAAACAACTTCGCCGGCTATCAGTGCATCGTTCGCCAATTGAAAACTGTCGGCCAGCAGAGTTATCGCATTTAAGACAGCGACCATTTCGCTCCTCCACCCTCTCGTCCAGGGAATCACGATTAATGTGCCATTAAGAGAGATTGGAAATCCTTTCGACTCCGGAGACTTTCGTCGCCCAATGGCACGACAAAGTTCCCACAGGCGCTCGCGCCGTCCAGGATTTTGCATTCCATTTGCCGGGAACGTTACCTCGGCTTCGCTTTCGTTCTCCCGAGGGTGCACTTGCTGCTGGCAGACTAGCGGTAGCCACGTAAATCGTATTTGCATGAGGGTTTCTCTGGCTCTTCTCAGGTAGATTTCGACGACCTCCTGTGCTCTATGACACCGCTCGTTGTTTCCTCGAGAAAGTTACGACGTCCATTTCGAGAAGGCATTTTGAATCATGCGCTCTCGTGTACGTGAAAACATCGACGGTCTTGAGCGCATTTCTTTGTCTCTAACAAATAAATTAAATATAAATATATAATGGACCAAATACAATTTTAAATTATCGACTTTTTGAATTTTTGAATATGTTATAATTTTTTGACGAACGATAAGAATAACATAAATTTTAAATTTGGAATATATTTATAAGACATATATAAGTATTATGTCATTATAAATTTTATATTGTAGAAAAAATTATTTGTTGTGAAATAATCTTTCTTACTTTTAAAAACTTGACGTTAATAATGACAAAACTGAAATTTCTTCTTAAATTATAAGCACTTAGTCATTGCAACATGATAATCGAATCGTAAGATCGGAAAGATTAAGACGGCATTTACGACACCGAAACATTTCGCTGTATATTTACCGTGAGATAATCGTTGTAAATTGCTGTTGCATTCCTGCAGGAGGAATTATCGCGACTCGGTGAGAGCAAAAGATGGCAAGTGAATGTTTACGTGGAAATGGAACACGCATACCCGGGCCAATATTACGGCATTGAACTTGGCCCCGTGCCTGAAACTTTTTAATTTATTCGTGCAACCTTTTCTTTTGGAGTTTGTTAACCCTTTGCGGTCGTTGCCGTTGGAGCAACATCGCGTTGCGGCGGCTGCTTGTTTTGCTGCCTGGTGATATATCATTCAGCATGGTGCATCGAGCAGAATGTTCTCGAGCAAATATTTCACAATGTTCAGAGTTGAAAGGGAGAAAAAAAATTAGCCTTGGCAATATTTCAGATGATTTTAACATTGAGCGTTTAAATGTTTTACAGTTTTTCTGTACATATTGTATATTTTATTAGAGAATATACTTGTGCTCTTACATCGCTCGATGAATCCACATGTGTAGCTGTTATCTGCTTCTGTAATTTAATTCTATAAAAAACCAATAATAGAATACCATTATAAATTTTTCTATTTAACTACCAATTAGTCATTAAAAGATTCCATCGTTTTAATTATATTATATTTACTACTAAGTGCTAAGCAAATGCATTAGATAAATTGGTTTTCTTATTTATTATAAATTAATTTATTAATCAACATTTATCTTGTATTTATACTTTTTATGCGTTTTACTTATTTTCATAATACCTTCTAACACGCGATATCTTATAATTTTATACTTACAATTATTCTGATGTTTTATTTAGCATATTTAAACGCGAGAAATTATAATTAAATATATTTTATCATTAAAAGAATTTTATTTTCTTGTTTTTTTATATATTTTTTAAACGTTTAATATTACTTATATACCACATTTTAAATTTGTCCTATTGCACTCTATATTCATGCCCTTTGCTGACACTCAAGAGGGGTCGCCTAACATACTGCTACAGCCGCCATTATTCGTGGGAAATTCAGGGCGCGTAATCGCATTCTAACTCCCTCATTTAACGAGCGGAAACATTATTAACGAGCGTATACCCGACTTTTTTTTTTTACCTCCGCGCACCACCATCGCTGCCACCACCGCCGCTATGCCGACGACTCTTCGTCGCCTCTTTTTCCCCCCTCTTTTTCTGAAAGCCATTGTCTATACGGTCGTCGCGGTTTCTCAGCGACGTGGCGTGGGAAGGTTCGCAGGGCCTTAAAGTTCGCGCCGTTCAAGGTGAGGTGATATGCACGGGGAAGTCGAACTGCGCCACTCTAACCCAATTTATGTATTGGAGCATGTATTGTGAAGCTACATTTACACCAAAATCGATGAACGTTTCCTTTTGTGAATTGTACGCTCGCGAAACTCCACAGTTGTCATATGATGAGTTCGTCGCTACTTGACTATTCCATAGGGAACTCTTGGGACGCTCATGGAATAACCCACTCCAGAAGTTTCCTATCCGAAAGCCAATTAGCTTGTCTAGTTGTATGGCAATTAGAAATTTATGTAGAGCCGATATTGTTCAATGAAAAAACTTTTAATATGTTTTGTAATTTTTTCTTTTAGTCACAAAATGCCTAATAATGTTATATCAATTTAAATTAATTTTTTTTTTACATTACAACAATTAATACTGCTTAACTGTTAATCTAAAAGTATTCTATATGAACGTTTAAAAGATAAAAAGAAGTTCCAATTAAGATTATTTTTATTTCGAACGTTTCAATGTAATCAGGAACAAACGTTGGTTTTTTATGATTCGGTAAGGTTATATGCTATCAATTATTTATTTTGTTGATGCGAAAAACAACTGCGTTACCAGGTTATCGTGTTATGTCAGAACAAAGACTGCATTATAATTGCAAAATTGATAAATCTAGATTTGAGAATACACACGTGGCGGTATTTACCGTAGGAACATATTTGTTAGGGTTCGCACACTATGCACGCGGATTAAAGAGGACGTGCCGAGCCCTAATTAAGTAATTACCGAACGCGATTAATTCGCGGCCGTAACTAATTAGCATCCATCCGCGACGGAATGAATAATAGCGCGTTTCAGTAGGGCAATGGGCCTTTCTCGTCTCCTCCGCCTCCATATCTTTAATTACCTATTAATATGTAACCCGCGCAGCAATCAGCATTTCGACGCGCATACTAATCGGTCGGCATTGTTTATTCTTTTTGTTACAGCCGGAAGAACGCGATCATTCTCAGGACCCAGCTGTCCGTGAGGGTTCACACCATCATAGGTGAGTACCACCATCGTGGATTCTTGATTTAAATCTCGACGTGCTCCCACGATCCACTTGGATGGATCATCCGTGGCGACCACGCGCGCTGATTCCCCGACCCTTAACTGGCAGCGTCGGGTCGAGTCTCGTTCTAGTTACTCGGTCACTTGTTTCGGTTCACCGACAACGGCGACCTTCTGCTAACTGTAACGTTGATGCTGCGAATCATTGAGTTTTGATAATGATAATAATATGAAGTCAAATGAGTATAAGAAGAGATTAAATAAAAAGTTTTATTGTCCGAGTATCCCAGTAATTTTGTTTTGTTAAATATAACAATAGCGATAAAATTATATATTAACCAGAAAATTTTTTGCAAATTAATGTATACAAATTAATGTATGTAATACAAATTAAATAATTAAATAATAAATAATTCAAATTAAATAAATAATGTATACAAATTAAATAATTCTATCTCTGACTACCGAACGTTACACTTGTCTTTAACGCTTTGTCGAATACTCTGTGTGTTTGTTGCTCGTTTTAATATTGTGTTTTAATATATGGGATCAACATATATAAGTTTATAGTTTTTTACAATACGCATATCAGTTTATGTTATTCATAACACGTATTCCATTGTTTTTGATCTTTTAGATTTATCGACAAGACTCATTGACTATCTATTCTGTCCTTTTAATATGAAAACCGACTTGCGGAAAAATTTTATTATTTTTTATTTTATTATTCAAATTTTTTAATTGTATTATTTATTGGTTCGCGTTTTTATTTGTTATGACACATTTTGATACGATATGCGTTGTTTTTATGGTTATCCAATGGTCATCATTTTTTAACTGTTTAATTATAGTTTCGTTTGCGTTATTTCATTCATGTTTAAGTTTATACATATTGGTAATTTATTATGACTGAAGATGTATAGTCAAAACGTTTTGAAATTTAACATTTTTTAACACAGCTGTTTTTTAGTCGCGTTTATAATTATATAATGTTTATTGAATAAATTATATTGTATTAGGAAAATTTATCTTGGCTCGATATATTGATCTGTTTATCATATTATTTTTAAATAATTAAGACCTTAATTATTTTATTAATTACTTAATTATTAAATTGATTCTATGTAGAAATTTATTTATTAAGCTTGTTTATAAAAGAACATTTATAATATTATAAATTAAAATTAAATTAAAATTTTATAAACTATAGAAAAGTACAATGTAAATACATCTCCATTAACAAAATTAACTTTTTAAAATAAAAGAATGTTTATGAATAATTTTTTAAAATGCTATTTAATTAATTTATGTACATTTCTTAATTTATTATACATTCCTATAGGTAATACAAGTAATTTTTACAGTTATGTAATAATATTTGTTATGTTTTAATATTATTTTTAATTATATATAGAAAATAATTTTTTTATATACAAGTAACCTCATAACTAGAATATTTATTCTAAAATATATTTCATAATAAAATATATTTTAGATTAAATATTCTAGTTGTGAGGTTACTTGTTTCGGTTCATCAACAATAGCGACCTAACTGACAATGCTACCAATCAATGATTGTGGGTGAATAGTCACGTACATTTAATTCATCATAGCACCAAGAGATCTAAATGTATAGGGACCGTATATCATTAATATGAATAACTTATACTGATTGTGATACTGACGTTGCGTCCGATCGATGACATTTGACGGATAAACACATATATAATTAATAGTGTGTTTGTAGGAACGTAGGTATTTAAAACCATAAAAATTATACACATGAATTATTTAAAAGTATATAATGTAACTAAAAATTGTTGTAATTAAAAAAACATTAATTTTTAACTAATTAAAAAAAATTGTAAAATTTTTGAAAAATAATAAGTGACAATAAGATATTGGCGATAAATACCTAATGCTTAAATTTATGATCTAATTCTTTATTTATAATATTGAAAGTGAAATTAATACATAATTAAACACTTATATAATTAATTAGGGATGGAAAGTAATAAGTTTTAAGTTGGATAAGTAACCCGTGCCTATTACGATTATGAAAAGTTGTAATATTATATTACTAATTTCGTTTTTATATTTAAGAAAAGTGAAAATTTTAATGGCACATTGCTATTTATTTTTTTAAAACTTTTTATTTATTTTATGGAGTGTCCTTAGGCAATTTTTTAATAGAAATGTTAAAAGTTAAAAGGATAGTTTATGAATTAAACTTGTAATATTTAATATATTTATTATTTTAGTTTTTATATTTTTTATTTTAACAGAGAGGACATGTTTAAAATATGTCTAATTTATAATGTTTATATAAAACCATATAATTAAATACTTATATACATATCTGTAATATATAATAATTATTATATATATAATGATAATAATTATATATAATATATAATAATATAAAATTAAAATACAATTTAAAAATAAGAATTTAATATTTATAAAATATTATATTGTAAAATAGTTTATTTAAACAAACTATATTATAGAAATGTGTTCTTAAAAAAAAAAATAAACTATTACATTTTTACATGATTTATTATTGATGTCTTTTTAGTCTTTTAAAATAATAATCTAAATCTCTTTTTTTAAAAACGCCAATAAACGTTTAATATTATTTTTTTATATTATTTTACTTTAAAATTTTGTGATCTGAATTGTGTGAACAGATATAGAAACAATAAATAATGAATGCCTAATTAAACTTACAATACACAATCAAGCAACGGAATACCTTTTAAATATACACCACAATATAATTATACATATAATGTCGCAAACAATGAGCTTCATTGCCTGTTGATAATTAGCAAAGTAATGACTACGCCGTTGAGTGCGGAACCCTGTACCTGCGAAAATCAAGCTAATCCTTTATCGTGGCTTAGCGACCATCCATCACCGACTATGACAGACGGTACTTAATCACACAATGTCGAATAAAAACTTTCTTCGTTCTACATTCTTTTTATCTGTAGCGTTACAAAAATCGTTATTAGAATTACAATAACTAACGACAAATACCCATATCTGTGTTTGATCTTTTCACCACTAAATGATTTCTACGCAGAAAGAACAGTTTTGCTAAAGTATCTAAAAATTTAACTGATCTGAAAATAATTTGGACTATTAAAATATACAACGCTCAATAGTTTCTAAAATGTTAAAATTTTTGCAGCTTATTATGTTTGAAAGTTATTCATAATAATTTTTATGGTTCCACAACATTATTTTTAGATCTCTATTCAGTTACATTTTTAGATATTGTAGCAAAACTGTTCTTTTTATTTAGTTTATAGTTTAAAAATGTCCAAATATTGTTATGCTTATATCTCAATTCTTTAATATTATACGTAAATATGAAATTTTTTTAAGGAATGCTTAATTTTTTCTTCTAATAGAACTTTGAAAATATAATTTAGTACAACCAGGAAACATAATTAAAATGACTTTATATTTAAGAAATACTATTAAATTAGCTTTCTTTCTGTTTTCCCCCAAAAATTTTGTACAAAAAATAACAGACTAACGTAATTAATAAGAACTTGTATACTTAATCTTTTTAAATTTGTAATAGTTACATGATTGTATCAAATATTAAGCATTAAATGCATAGTATGAATATTTAACACTAAATATATAGCACTAAATATATAGCACGATTATTATTAAAGTATAATAACAGTGAATCACACACAACTCAATCAATGATTTTTCTTTTCGAAAACAAAATGTTTTTGACGATTATTGTTTTTTAGCGTAGTGAAATGAAAATGGTACAAAAAATTAATTCGTGCGATGAGAGATTTTTCGAATTATTGTATTTGGATTTTACGCTAAATGCATTAAAGCAAATATTTTCTCAAATAAACGAGAGATGATTTGTTATATATCAATTTTGTGGAAACAAAGATAATAGATTCTGTAAAGAACTTATTATTTCTATAACCTTATTTTGATTAAATCTTATCGCGCCTGAATTACAATTATTGCGATTTAATGCCTCGTAATGAAACAGTGTTTGTAGGCTCTGTTTACATTTTTAAAACGGATTTTAATAGCTTAATTACACATTTCAATTACAACTTTGCAACGTTTTCATTTTTAAATCCATTTTATTTCCATTTTATTATTTTGGAAAAGTTAATACATTTTAAAAATAACATATTAAAGATTTAACGCAAATATTTTAAGCATTTAAAGTTTTTACAAGCTTTTAAAATTTATATAAATTTTACAAATCTTATTTTTTTTTATTAAATTTTTTAAATAAAATAAAATTTATTCCTTAATTAATTTTCTGATGAAAATGCTTTCTGTTTGAAAACTATAATAATGTATGTAGAAATATGTTTGTATTCTGTATTTGGTCTCTTAATGTTGTTACATTATTTTCTTTAAGGTGAGAAACATTTCTGTAAGATGTTCAGACGAGCTTATTTGACTTGCTAACATCAATTTCTTGAAAATAAGCAAAGATATTCCTTGCGCCCCACTATGTAAATGATTTCTTACGGGATTACTTCAGCTGTCAGTGCTGTTTCCTGCCAGTAGACATTGCTAATTGTTAATTCTACTTGCTTGTATAACTAAGTCAATTGTAATGAAAGTATTTTTATTATTATTTTGCCATACATTCTCAAATGTAACAGTGTATATTTACAATGTATAAAATATTTAAAAATTAACGCATTTTTATTACAATTTTTAAAATAAATTTTAAAAGTTTTTTTATTTTTTATAATTTATAATTTTCTTACAACAAACAATTAATATTGTTTTTTAATAACTTTTTAAAGTTTATTTAGATGTGTACAAAACTTTCTTATTTATTTACATATTGAAAATAAATATTTGCTTAATTTCTTATAATATAATAATTATTGATATTAATACAACTTGCATTTTTCTTTGAAATCTCTATCAAGACAAAAAGTTAGCAGTATGTTAACATATTTTATGTTTATGATAAATTTGCTCAATAAATGGAAATCTTGCTTAAATGTATTGTTGATCTTAAACACACACACACACACACATCGCAGAGAACAAAATTTTTGCGAATAATCACATATGTCTGGTACACCTGCGGTTTCTGTATCCTGGTTCATTGAACTCTATGAAGGCGGTGGAGGCAGATAATCGAAGGTACAAAATAAGCAAAAAAAAATTTTTAAAGGGCAGAGGGAGGAGCGGAAGCCAAAGTGGACCGTGCCGTTTTACATATTTTAACGGTTCTTCGTGTATCTCCGGACCTCGTGAAATTCGTCTTTTTTCGTTTTGATTCTTCTTTCCTTTTTCTTTCTGTGTGACCTAACGTAGTTGTCTTTGAAGAGCAAAGATGATCTTGTATTGCAAGAATATTTCGCGGATTTTATTTATGCTTGAATACGTACAGGTTATTTCAAATGACAAAAATATCTCAGAAAACTCAAATGGGAATAGAAAAGCTATTACCGAAGAGAGATTCTTCTTCTAGGTAAAGAGAAGTTAATAAAAGATTAATATTTGTAATGTTTTTCTGTATAATTAAAATATTTTTATCTATATTATATTTTTGTCATATACAGTTTTTTTACATTTAATATAAATTTATATTTTTGCAATAAATAAATATCTTATATAATTTATGACAAAAAACAAAAAAATAACTAGATCTAAATAATCAGATAAAACAATAAGATAATAAATACTATTATCACATTATTAATACAATAATCATTAACAACATATGATTATATGGTTAAAAATGTAATTTTTTATAACAATAAAATTTGGCAGATGAATGAAAGGAATGCGAGAGCAATTTATTCCGCTTATGTATAAATACATATGTAAATAAATATTAAAGTTCTTTATAATAATCATTACATTGTATAGTTATACATTGATATAGGATGTTCTTGTTGAAAACGTTATTGTTATCGCGACCTATTGCTCATTTATTATTGCCTTTCATTCTCCTATTAATGTACGCGAAGTGTACTCATTATGTAGTAATAAAATATTACATTGAATAATTTCGCTATTCTATTTCGCTCGCGAACAGATCATACAAATATTCCGCAGCTAGCCGGTTAACCGGACGCATTACATTGCACGCGAGGTGTGCCACGAGAGCACGTTTTCATATATCACGCGACACACGGATTCAAATTTCGCTTACACCGAGCAATCTGGCAATAGTGTAACAAACTGGGTTACATTTTAGTAAATTATTATAGATTTTTTACATTATTAATTGATTATTAATATATCAGTTATTTGTAAGAATAGAGATATCTACAAATCTTTTGCAAATATTTATATAATTAAAATAAACTATAAATTTTTTAAACAAAAGCTCTTTTTTAATTTTTTACAGTATTTGTTGTAAAAATATTGCAAACATTAAAATTAAGAATAAACATTATTTTTATAATGTTTACCATTACACATATTTTATAATAATTTGTATGTTAAGTGTTATGTGCCAATTGGTATCGCTTATGAAGTAAACAGTCATGGCTAAAGATAGTACATACATGATAATAGTATTATTCAAATATTGTGATATAATTCTTTATCACATTACATTTCTTAAATTAAATGTTGCATACTTTTGTTTATGTATAATTGATCTAATCAATTTTATTATTTTTCTTTATTTTAATAGAACTCCAAATAATTATCTAAAATATAGTTTTTCAAGTAAAATAGATTTTTATGTTTTTAATATTAGATTTTTGCAACTATATTTGTTTTGAGGATGTATAGAGATGTCTCACTAATAACGATTCAAGTGAGTATTAATTTCTTGTCTTCTATGAAAATAATAAATATCGTCGAATATTTTTAAAGTAGTGAAGTAATTAGAAACATATATGCATGATTTTGAGGAAATGTAGCATAGATATAAGTATGCACATTTTAAATTTATAAAACTTTAATTTCTCTTCTGTCAGATGCAACTGGAGCTCTAATCCAAAAACAATTTGGTACATTATTGTCTACAGTAGCATAATATTATTTAGCATTTAAGACCTAATGTTACTCAAACTGAAAATTAAACTGAAATTTAAAGAAGATCTACGAGCGACAATGGCATATTATGGTGCAGTTGCTGAAGTTGCTTAGTAGTGAAAAGAAGATACCACGCGGAGATAGAGAGACGGAACAAAAAGGGTCGAACAGGGAGACGAGGACCTTTGCTTGTTCTCTCTCTCTCTCTCTCTCTCTCTCTTTCTCTCTCTCTCTCTCACTCTCTCTGTCTCTCTTATATGGTCACTGATTACGGAGGGACCAAGGCCCCAGGGCCTTGGGACCGCTATTCTTAGAAGACGCGTTGCTCGTTCTCTCTTTCTCGCCGTCATCCTTCTCCCCGATTCCTTCGCGTACCCTGCAGCGAACTCCTAATTACCTTTGCTTGCATATCTCTCTTCTGTCTCCTTCTCGGTCGTTTTTCCCGTCACTTCTCTTCTTGGACTATCTCTCTCCTGCATGCATTATGCATTTGGAGATCGCGTGATAGCGATGGATTATGCGGTCGCACCGGGTCTTCTTCTTTTCCGCGAAAGAAATCGCGAATTGGGTTTGCCATGCCGCAAACCGTGACTTAAGCAGATGAAAAGGCGTGGTTACGTAAAAAATGCAAACGAGATGCGGCCGCAATAAACGGACAGTATCTTTATACATAAACGATGTCATTATTAAACACATATTTTATATTTGAAAGCTAAATTATTTTAGAGAGAAGATTAAATTTTGTTGTCCAAATATTATTTATCTAAACGAATATGTAGTCGAAAAAAATGACGTTAAAAATGATCTAAAGATAGATAGTAAAGAATTGAATGTAAAAAATAATTGATATTTTGCATATTATACGTTATTAAGAGATTCTATTTATTTTTGATCAAACTGTATAGAAATATCACAAAAAGAGGAAAATAGAGCGAAAGAGAAAAAAACGATGAATTGCACTTAGCAAAAAGCGTAAAAATTTTGCATGCTTTTCACGTATAATACGTCGTATCGACATGTCCAACTTTTCTCGCCTTGTTTCCGGTAAAATTCCCACCGCATATATTCACAGCATATTGGCGCTTCCGCGCTTTTGCACGATAACACGTTCCACTAGACTCATTCCTTTTTTTCATCGCCCTGACGAACTATCCCACGAACTTCCGCAGTAGACTCAGAAAATTCCGGTATGGCCGGCAAATTGAATTTGTCCTACACCACCGATGAAATGGAATTCAATTATTAGTAATACGGTGAATCGGTAGGTCATGATTGGAAGAGGATCGCTCGCCGGATGGCGGGAAAAAAATGAACGCGGAGATGGAATGGAGATTTCGACTGGGAATTTAACGTGCAAAATTAATAGGACTTAATTGCGAACCTCTGTTTAATTGTGCACTGCGTGCTTGTTTGATTGTTTCATTCAAATAAATAAATCCATTCGAGGGGGAGTAGAAATGATGAACTCCTCAATGGAATCACGAATCCTCCTGAGAATATGTTGAATATGCGCGTATTCGCCTTGTTCATTATTGATTGCATGGGTCGGTGAAAAAATGTAAAATTTGAGAATAGCGCTTTGTGAAGATTATCAACATCGTTTATGTGTATTAAAATATTTATTTGTCAAGATTAAATTTATCAAAAATGTGTGGTAAAATATAATAATTTTCAAGTTTGACTGAAACAGTACAATCTTTTTAAAAATTGTACTGTTGTAATTGTACTGGTGTAAAATAAAATAAGAGATAGAATTCTCTTTAAAACGTATTTTATTGATTTGACATTTTACATATTGACACGTTTGAATGAAACCCACACATTGGGACTTTTCCAGAAAAAATTTAATTCTTATCAAAGTTCTATTAATTGTACCAATTATAATACTCATCTGCTTAGCCACTTTATTACGTTTATCACGATACATTTTTCCGCTGCTGGGCTAGCATTAACATGGACATTTCATTAATCCTGTTGTTTTTGTTTGGTGATACTAAAATTAATCTCGGATGATAAAGGTTCCCGGTCTCGCCCGAGGGGTGGATTTAATAATCTGACGGCAATTTATATCAAATTAGCGGTACACGCGTGCGCGGTCGCATGGAATTGCCGCGATGGAAGAGGCTAGATGGTAAACGCGGCCTCTTCATTACGGCCGCTTTAAGTACCATGATCTGAAAATGGGGTCCTTTGCAAAAAGGAGCCCTGGACTCGCGCAACAATGCGCGCGAGCGGCCCACGACGACGGCGCGCATACGGTATTATTATAATAAATGGTTGCGTGTTGCTTGTCTGTTGCAGAAAAATTGCTGAACAGCGAGGGCCGCGAGCTGCGACGGGCTCTCTTCTCCCTCAAGCAGATTTTTCAGGTGGGTTTACAATTCGCGATGAGATAGAACGAGCGGGGTCGCGCAAGAAGGCTTGAAAGAATGTACAGAGAACTGGGGGGATGAGGAAAGTAGTTGCGGCGTATGCGACGAAGTTGAGCAGATATTTTTGCGCGAAGTTACTTGCTCGACGAGTAAATATTTGAATGATGTTTTGAGCAAATGCGTCTTTTTTACTTTTTATTGAAGTACATTTTTTTCTTTTTCCAAAAAAACTGATCTGAGCATGAATAAAAAGTTTAATTAAATATTTGATTGTTTAAACTGATAGTTTTATTTTGATGATTTTGTTTATAATATTTGGTTTTGTAAATTATCTGCGTTATATAAATTGCGTGAAATAATTAGGCGTCTATATATATTAAATTAAAATCTATAGTGTGATAATTATGACAGCATATAAAAAATATAAATACTATTATTACTTGCTCTTAAATACCTATCTTTAATTAAGGGTGCTTTAGTTCTATAATACTAAATAAATATTATCAATATTAAAAAACTGAAAATTAACATTATTTATTTATATAATTTATGATAAAAAACTGTGATTGCGAAATCTACATTTTGGCCCTGAAACCGTTGTAAAGAAGAAAACAACGAAAAACTTTTTTACAGTGAAAATGAGCTTATTTTGTTGTAATTTTAGGTAAATAATTTTTAAACCAGCAAATCTAAATAAATTTTTGCTTGAATATTAATGATGTTTATCTTTTTAGATCCGAATCAGAGACATCTTATTGATTTATAGTGTTATTAACAGTAATCACTGTCTCTCAGTGATTTCTCTTAAGAAGATATATTTTTATTGATCAGAATTAATGTACACATTATCAATGAAAGCGCATATATTACTGATATAAACATCGAAAGGGCATTCAGGCTAATTTTTACTCTCTATTAGTGAATAACTGATTTTAATTTCAAGATTATATTTAAAAAATTTAATTTGTAATGCCATTTTTTAATATAATTCTTATATGATTATTCTATTAAATCACATTTTATATATGAAAGCAAACAGAAAATTGAATAATATTTAAACTTATAAGAGAATTATGCTTCAGTTTTACATTAACACAAATACTAAAACATAATAATAGAGCTATAATATTTTTAAATTTTTGGTAATACTTTGAGATGTGATACACATATGTCTGCATTCGCATTATTTGTTATTGCTTAAATTTTAAACATTTATGTTCTTTTAGTGCGTTTTTAAATGCACTAAAAGAACATAAAGGACCAAGAGAACTATTACATTGAAATACTCGAATTTTTATATTATCTTAAATTCTTTGTTTGTTATAAAGACTTGGAAATAATTTTTTTAATAGTTGTTTAATATTTAAGAGTATAAATATGTTTATTCTGAAGTCTTTTAGAAACTATAATAAATTTTTTTAATTAAAGAAAAATCGAAATATTAGTTAGCAAATGTCATTTGGAATGTTTTTTTATATTTATTGATTATAAAAAGAATTGATTTGATAAAATATACATTTCTGTGAAACATACTTCATTTTTCTTATTAATTGATTTATTTACTAGAGATAAAATTTTATTTAAATAAAGGTTTACGTCAGTAAAATAATTTTACATCTTATAAATACATTTTTACTTTTTCCTGTATTGTATTAAATAATTATTTTTACAAATTTCTTTTTAACTGTGTAACAGAGCTTTACTATTCCGCTATAATTTTTTACATCATCAATATTACTGTTCTTGTCAAGAAAGATTATTGCTGTCTGCTACAAAGTAGCGTAAATTAAAATACCTTTTGGTCATTTTTCTTGCTGAAATATATTTAATTTTATTATCCTTTTAGCATTTATGATTAATTTATTTGTAAACTAAATAACGCATGCATGACATTTGCTACAGTAACAACATAATTTAAAAAAACAAAACTTTCTAATTTGAATGTTTAAAATTACTAAAATATTTTTTTAATGCGACCTTTGTATAATAATTTGATCTACTGATTATAGAAGAATAAAAATATTATTATTTCTTTAGATAGTGTGTATTAAATTTTTGTTAAAATTTTCTTTTCAGATAATTAAAAAAGTTACAATTTTTTAGTTGTATTATTTTTGTAGTAAATGAGATATACATATACATATATACACACACGATAAGTATAGTCTTTCTCTCTCTCTTTCGAGTTTATCGCATATTTCTATTATCACTTATAATTCCAAAGACTGATATTATTAGGAATATCAAATTTTAATTTCATCTTGCAGTGATAGAGGATGAAGAATTAATTAAATCTTGTTCGCATTTAACGATCCTCTCTTCCGATTATTGCCATTGCGGGGTTCAGTCTTCATCACGTCCACGTATCCCTCATATTCTTGCACATCCTTCGTTGTTAATCCGTACTGCTAATCGAATTTACTGTCGTGCAAATCAATTGCACGTCCGCCCCGTATCTAATCTGGTCATTGGACGTCGTGTAACCGTGTATTTCATAATTGCTTCCATGAGGATTCCACCGGATACGGGATGCTTCCCTTTGCGGATACTGAATCTCCCCTTTGGCCTTCCCCTTTCGGCTAGTTTCAAGTTTCTCTCACGGAACAGAAATTGAGGAAACGCATCGGTACGAGTTCAATTTCGTTTCTTAATCCGTCGAGCTAATCGAGTCTATGTCGCGCCTAAGTCCCGTGTAAACTTCTACCGTCTCACGGCTGGCGGGAGAGAAGTGAGAAAGGGGAACCACGGAAGAATACATCGAAGTACGCGAACCAAGAGAAGAGTCCGACTAGAACGCAAGCGGCCATAGCGCCGGCGTCGCGGCGCCTTGGAAACGAGGGGGTTTAATCAAACTTCGTAGATTTTCCATTATGCCCGCGACTTTGCGCCCGAAGCGGCATAACTAATTCCATTTAACCCCGGCTGCACGGTAGAGCGGGTTGGGCTTAGATAGTAATGTAGAGGTAAATCACGCTGCCGTGACGTCGCTGTCAGGATCGGATATCAGCAGCTATATTAGTTCTTCTTCTATGTTTTCTATGTAGTTTTTCTTCCAACTTGTTAGAAAGCTTGCGCGCGTACATCTAGAAAAAATATGTAAAAGCATGAAGATGCTATAAATCAAGAATTAACATTGTTCGAAGAGCAATATAAAAATTGAATTTCTGGAGATTGAATAAATATTTATAATGTCACTTTTTATTATATAAATTATTAATATTTAATAAGTGATTACAATAGGTAAGAGCTAAGAACTATTAATTATTTTCTTTGATATGTTTTACCTAATATAAAGTAATTGCATGCGTGACGTAATGTTACGCATTACGTTTAACACATAATTCGATAGTCTTTCAAGTTTTATATATTTTCTATATAAAAGCTTTTTGTTCCGACATGAAAAGCGTAGCTGTAATAAATACGTTCAAGCCCTTAGGGAAACATTTCTGCAAATTGTTCCTATTTAGAACATCAACATGGATTAATATCGCCTCGTTAACTTGTAATTAAATTGACTTATCACAAATTCCAATTTTCCAGGAGGACAAGGATCTGGTGCACGAGTTTGTGCAAAATGACGGACTTGCCTGCCTGATCAAAGTCAGCAGCGAAGCCGATCAGAATTACCAAAATTACATTTTACGAGGTGAGTACTTTATTCATTTGTCATAAAATTGAAGGATAACTACGTCCTTAATACCTATCTCCACCTTAATAACGTCTAGACCTCTTCTTGCTTAAACACTATTCTCTTATTATTATCGATAAAAGTTTCATTTTCGCAAAACAAATTGAAATTTTTCTACAAGCGTAAAAGTTAAATAATATTTCTAGGAATATTGTATGCGGTTTATTTATGAAAAGCATTTTGATGTATTTATAACTTAAAAATCTTTTATAGATTAAATATATATACATGTATACAGTTTTTTTAATGTTGTACTTTTTTTCTAGATGAAAAATATTAAAAAATACGTATTCTGAGCTTTGTATTGACAGAAACAACTTACATTATATTTTAATAACTTACATTAATGTTTTTAATTAAAAACCTTTATTTATTTTTTGTTATTATTTGCTTTTTGCGTTATTATTTTAATAACGCTATGAAAGTTAAGTGATGATTGCGTGTGCGTGCACGTGTGTGTGTATGTGTGTATGTCATAATCTTTTTATAAAATAAATCAAAATATATTCCCAATTGTATGTATTCCAATTATACAATAACAAAGCATTTTTATCGATAATGCATGTTATGACGACTAGAACAGCTTTTGTTTCGATATCGTTGTATTTAATTTATATACAGATACTTTTTTTATTAATTACAATTTTTATTAAAACCTTTAATTAATTTTTATAACTTGTAATTAGCTATTGTAGTGGCGTACCGCTAACAAGATTTAATAATAATAATAGCAAGAGACGATTGTTCTATCTTCCGCGATAGAGCAGCAACAATCGGTGCATCCAATTAGACGGCGGGAAAGTCGTATCGTAAACGGACCCGCAAATTGAGTTAAGAGAACGACGCGACGGTGCCGGGATACCTACATGCACATCGAGATTTCGTGGTAGACGCGGGGTTCTCTATACGGTCCGACTTTGCCGCAAGTAACGATAAGATAATACTGGCATAATGCAGCTAACGTTTAACGAGCAAGGCATCCACATCCTCGTCTCTGCTGTTCCGAGAAGGACGCAGCGACGATGATATTATCGTCTAAAAGTACGGCGAGGGAGAAGGTGACACCAAGCGTTAACGCGCCGCGTTCACGAAAGCGTCGACACGTGGGAGCCACGGTGGCTTGCAACTACTCGTCAAACCGCGATGCGTCGCGAATTATGAATGGCGCTCTTTGATCGTGCCTTTTGAGTGTGGTGTCTTGGAACGGTGTTTAAGTACTTCGTAAACCGCCGGTTTAGTATACGCGAGTGAGTGCGCTAATTTCATGTTGTAATCTCATAATGCATTCGCTACGTTCGTCTCTGTATTAAAGGGAGCTAAAGCGGATCGAGGAATCTATAATGAAGCGGTAGCAAGTACGAAAATTGCAGTTATTGCAATTACAAATTGGAGAAGGACGTTTAAAAAAAAAATAATTAAATTTATATTTTATTGATATATTTAGATATAAAAGTAATAAAATTTTAAATAATGTGTTCTTGTAATTATTTTCAAAGATAATCGATATTTATTGTAGTTTATGTGCGTATACTATTCGAAATAACGATATTATGGATGCCAACATCACGTTTTTACTTTCGATTGCCTGCAAAGTTTTTTACGTGTTTATTAGAAATTGCCATAATGTCGAATAAATTACAGTTGTGCTGTCGCAATGAATGTTACCCACGTAACAAAAGTATATAAATTGTAATGTGTAATTCTATTTTTTATTTCCTTTTCTATTTTTTAAATAAATACTGTGATTATCTTTCTTTCACAGTTTGGGCAAGATAGCCCATGACATTTCGGGGTAAGTGTTTATGTATATACATATTATTAAAAAAGACAAGAATTAAGTTGTGCACCTAATATTTTAATTTGAAATATTATACCTGCCTCCCTCCCCTCCTTTTTTTTAGTAATGACAATGAGTTAAATTGATCCTAAACTTATGTGAACATTTAATATTAAAAATAAAATTAAATATGTAATAATATGTGGCAATAAAACTAAATATATAAAATTATAAGTTTTTTTATTATTCTATAAATGTTAAGTACATAAAAATGTATAGTCAACTGTTTTGTAATACTATGGCCATCTTTTCCCTAAAAGTTGTGAAAGATGGCCAATGTTCATGTTTCAATATTTTGATAATAAGAAATTTTCATTAAGTATTTTCTCTTTAATGTCGATAGTTTTACATACTTAAAACTTTAGTGAGGTAATATACCAAACGCTATTAAAAAATAATAAAAATAAAAGTATGTTTTTTGCATTTAAAAAAAATCACAAAATTCAAGAATATTTTTGATAAATTCAACCTGAGTGATATTCTTTTATAACAAAAAAAATTACAAATCCAAGATAAAACTTTTGATCAAATTCAATCTAAGTAACATATATAAAAAAAAAAATTGTATTTACACAAATTAATTTTTCTACAAAAATAATGATATGTAAATATTTTGTGCCAATTAAGAATAAATACTACACAATGAGAGTATTAATTTTTTCTCTACAAAAATAATAATATGAAGAAATATGCGCCAATCTATAAAAATAGATGTTTAATCTTTGACTGGCATGCATAGTTTGATTTTTCATTAAGCTTGTATCAGACTAGAGATTGATATTGGAATTGAATTGAAATGTAACCAATTAGGAACAAAATCAATATTCTTTAACTCTGCTTTGAATGGTCAAATTCCAATTCAATCTCAATTTTAATCTCTAGGCTGATATGGCTTTAAGATTGTCTTAAGTTTGTCTTTTGATACAATTTTGTTAACTACAAAGGTTATTTAATTATAAATTTAAGACAATCTTAAATACAAGATTAAACTATAAATATCATCCTTTAGTATTAAATTATTGATTGTTGTGCGCTGTGCGCCGATGCGAGGCTGCTGCGCGCCTGTAAAAAACAATTGTCAGGAAGCATATTAGCAAAAAATAAAGGACATAATATTGAGCTGGCAAATAAGTATTTTAATACAAATAAATTACAATTATTACAAATAAATATTTTGATACAAATAAATATTATACTACAAAAACTTGGCGCCGCTAAACCGAATAATTTGTTTTAATACAAAATCGCTTTCTTATAAACTAATTTATATATTAAAATAATACGTATAACATTATATACTCATGCATAAGAGAAAGAGAAAGAGCAAGAGAAACATTTGAACGTACGCACGCATAAAAGGCTAAGATATTAAAAATCACTTCCTTATAAACTAAGTTATATACTAAACTTATATACTTATAACCTAAACTTATATACTAAAAACACACACACACATTCAGATGCATGCACAAAAGAAAAAAAAGAGATGGCAAATTATTCGGTTTAGTAGCGCCAAGTTTTTGTAGTAAAATATTTATTTGTGATATTTGTAATTTATTTGTATTAAAATACTTATTTGCCAGCTCAATATTATGTCCTTTATTTTTTGCTAATATGCTTTCTGACAATTGTTTTGATATTTATAGTTTAATCTTGTATTTAAGATTTTCTGAAATAAAAAATAAATTATTACAGTTTACAATTCTATATTTTTATTATGAAAAATTATTTACTATAATAGAGAGAGATACTTTAGTTCGTACTAATAAAGCTATATCATTATTACAGACTATTTAAATTTTATAATGCCTCTTATTTAAAGATTACTGTAATACAATAATATTTGATTATCTTTGATTACGCGCGACACAAGTAACATATCTATGCTTTTAATTAGATGCCACGTTATAACTGATGGTTTGTGTAATGATAACGGTTAAATTAACGTTTACTGGTGGGACGTGCTTAAATCGTTTTATGATTATTGTCATTGCTGGCATGCGTCGCCGATACGAAGGACATAACCGCGCAAGTACTAGAATTTTGATGATATTCTATTGGAGAATCAATATATGTAAACAGTCTCATTTTCATCGAGATAAAAGCCTCGTTTAATTGGATTGCACTATGCAGCTGCAAATTTGCATAGGTTAAATATTGATTATAATGCATACGCAAACAACAGGAGCAAAAAATTGTGTGCTTTTCTATCAATATTATTTCTGACGTTTTTTGTGTAATTCTGAAAATTAAACATTGTTAGCATTCTCGCAAACAAGATCGATTTAGCCAAATTGGATTTGAGAATTTGTCGCGACAATAACTTATATATTTTATTTTACAAACGCTGATTAATTGGCTATACGATTTTGTTAGTGCAACATCAGCTATGTGATTCATGCGCGTAAGTTGACCTGCATTTTTGTGTGTTGCATTTTATTTTCTTGCTGTGCGTAATTCACGTGCAACTATTATTCGACAAAGCAGGGAGATTCCGACTTTTTTCTTGTTTTTAATTAATCTCGGTCGAAGCTCGGTTTCTACCTGCGGTGCATGAATGCTTGCAGCAGCTTTCTTGCACATTTTTTGCACATTTTACACGCCAAGCGCGCCGTAATTTATTTAGGGCAAAGCGAGTGGATATTTCGTCCGGAATATGCGTGTTTTAAGCGATAACGTGTGAACGCAAGCACATTTTTGTCCGTAATATTATCTAGTATAAAATCTGAGTAAACCGACGAACCGCGATCGATGGAATTTACCCGTTAAATTTCAGTCATGCCCGCCTGCGTTTTTGGCCCGAGGACGAGCCGGAAATCAGTTTCGTAAACAACGAAGCATAGTATAAAAAAATAGGTAACATCGGTCTGGATCGGGCCGAGATTGATGGGTTTCGCATCGGTTGCAACGACGGTTGGACTTTTATTTCTCGTGGCGCATCTACATCGGCAGAGGTCGTCGTTCCGACGTTTCCGTTTATATTTTCGCGTTCCGATAAAAATAGCGAGACGCCACGGTGCGAATTAAAAGGCAAGATTAATGGTTGTATACAGTATCATCGGGAAGATTTAAATACCTGCGCAAAAAATATCGATTAATGCGAAAAATAATTAATTGGAAAAAATATTGCAAAAACATCTTATTTAGCAAGCTGTAAAGAGAAGCGATCATTTATGTGTATAAAAAGGGAATTTTACCTTTACCAATCATTTAAAGTTTTGGTTTCAAACCGTATTTTAAAAACTATTTAACCTTTTACTTATCTTTTTCTCCAATGCCTTGGAAATCTTTTGAGCCTTTATGTTGTTTGAGAGACCATAAAATCCATCGGCAAGGTGTATTTACGGCTAAAGGCTCTCTCTTTATACGCGATTGTCTGGAACAATTTCGCTCTCCGTGTTTAATCTCGCAACTCGTTTGCATTCATGCAGCACTCGGCCAGGTGATGCTGTACGTCGACGGCATGAACGGAGTGATGGAACATGGGCAGACCGTGGAATGGTTGTATACGTTAATTGCTAGTCGTTTTCGGCTGGTGGTGAAGACGGCGTTGAAACTACTGCTCGTGTTTGTGGAATACGTGGAAACAAACAGTCTGCTGTTGGTCAGGGCTGTAAGGGCGGTCGATCTGGCTAGGGGCGTGGTACCGTGGATTAACGTTATGAAACTCCTGAAGGATTATGATGCCGCCGACACGGAGTTGCTTATATACGCAACGACTTTGATCAACAAGTGTTTGAACGGTATTCCCGATCAAGATACATACTACGATCAAGTGGACTGCCTCGAGGAACAGGGTATGGAGGGCGTCGTTCAGAGGTACATGTCGAAACAGGGTACAGATCTCGACTTGCTTAGACAGTTTCAAATCTACGAAGCGGTGCTGCATCACGAAGATGGCGACCGGGGTTCGCCTATACGCCAATTGGATGACAATATAAGGCAAGTGTTACAGTTTGGGATTCAATGTAATACGATTTAATATAACTTCTCTTCTATTAATATAACTTCGATCTCAAATTAATTAACATTAATTTTTTTGGATAATGTAAAAATATGTAATTTAGAAGAAAGGGCCATATATTGACAAACATTCTATCTTTTAGCTTTATTTTATCTGATTAAATATTTCTGATTGATTGTGTAGGAAAACTTTACGAAACCGGAAGTCTCTAGTGGATTCTCACGAACGACGAAAGTCTCGAAGGCATTCGACGGGTAATTCACCTCTATCGATGTCTTTGAATGCACGACTGAGTCCACGGTTAAATCATTCTCTAGGTGTGAGCACACTGAATAATACCTTAAACTCAAACCTGCCAGATGATGATGATGAATCAAGTAGTTCTCAAAGTTCGCAGAGTCATCTGGGCGAAGTTCAACTCAACGGCAGTTACAAAGAGAATAAAGGTAATCATCTGATTTTTCTTTTGGCACTTGGTTTTTATTTAAGAAATTGAAACAAATGTCCTAAATGATTCGTCAGCAGTTTGATTGCATTGATGAGTATTTGAATACTTACAGATAAAATTCTCATGTTGACAAATTATTTATCGAGATTGTACAATCGCTTTCTTGCACATTAACATTTCATTGAAGACGTAATATACAATCAACACAAATGCTTTATCAAATCTTTAAAGCGTTATACAAAGACTGTGTCACATGACGCGATTGAATATATTGCGATTTACATTATAAAATGCATATATAATCCATTAATATGTTTGAGTTTTGAAAAATTATTTATGTGTTCATCACCATTTTTTATTTTTATACAAGATGACTGATGAAAGCAAATTAATTTACATTTTTTTTAATTTGCGAAAAAATTGTAAGAAATATTTTATTTGTAATAAATTAAATTGTACTCCATGTAAAGCGCAGAGATGTACGTAAATGATTTGCTTTAATGGAGGAAACATTGTTTTATGTTTCAGTAGATGTTGGTGTTACTCCAGCGTTGAGACGACGAAGAGAACGCGCGGAAAGACAGAGGAGCTTCATTAGAGAGCAACAAGAGGTTACTGCAAATTTGAGAGCTTCGCTTGGTCATACTGATGATCAGGAAAGTGAGTATTTAGAAATCATTTCAAATGCTTTATATAAGTATTTTTTGTCATTCTACTCTTAATTTATTTTATTTTTACTTATTGATTATTACTAATAATATGATTTTCGTTGAATAGAAACTGTTCTATTATTTAATTGCACTCTTTATACATTTATTCACAGATTAAACGGATTAAAAATAGATATTAGAACGTGTCTGCAGTTTTTCAGAAATATTAGCTTTTTAAATAAAGTTTTTTTCTTGAAATAGACGGATTTAATAAAATATATCATTTATGATCTTTTATTATTCGCATTTTTATTTGAAACAACGTGCACGAGAAGATATTCTATGTTACAATAAATACTTTTAATTTTCTGCTATTAAAGGTCAATTCGCAACAAATAGTCTGCGATATACAAACGGTACCTCTTATGAGAGGAACGCTGATTCTCCTTCGAACAAGTTGTCCAGAACGAACAGCAGAAAAGACTTGACGCCCTTGATGAATGCCGCGAACAAGCTCGACTCGGAGGAGAAGAAGCCATGGTACGGCAAAAGTCCCAACGAAGGTGTCGAGTACAACGAGAGTAATCACGCCGACGAAGACGAGGATCGTCGAGTGGTTCTACAGCTTAAGAGAGAAGGAACCGTCAAGGATCTCACTCAGAAGTTGGCAGCACAAAATCTTATACCTAGCAGCCCTGTGGAGGAGAAAGTTTCCAGGTAATTTTGGGAAAAGCGCAACCTTTATTTCAAATGCATACCGCTCGGTTGATTTAATTTTCTTCATCTTACTTCTATATCTTTATATTTAATAATAATCTATTAATAATTTTATAACATTTATAAAGTTTTTTTAGACTTTTTTTTCTTTCTTCTCTCTCTCTCTCTCTCTCTCTCTCTCTCTCTTTTTCTCTCTCCCCCTCTGTCTTCTACTGTCTCTACAAACTCATCTTTATTATACGAAAAAACATTTAAAATAATTAGATTCTTAAAATATGACTAATAAGAAAGAGATTAGTAAAAAATTAAACATAATAAGCAAATATAAATCCTCTTTATTAATATATAAATTGTCTTCGCAAACAAATACATTGATATTCCAAAATTACATAATTAATTGTTAGCAGTGTTAGTGTTTTCCGAACAAAACTCTTGGAAATTTTAGAAAAAACAATTTTTCTCAGTTTTTCCTTTTTTCTTTTAAAATAATATTACCGTTATTCTTTTCTATATCAATGGTTTTAGATTTCTTTCACATTTAGAGATTTAATGAATAATTATTATAAACATTAAAAACATTAGTTAACGGATATTTAATTGTTAACAATTTAATTATCTATATTTTATTAAAAAAGTTTTCTTATTAAACGTGAAAAATTAATTTTAAAAATTAATTTTTGGCAAGTAAAAATAGAAAATAGCATAGAATAGTGCGAAATATTAACAGCAATGATACTGGAAAGCTGGAAAAGTCGTATGAACTTTATATCTTAGTTGGAAATTTTACCAAGTTAATTTTATAGGATATTGCAAGAGTAGAACGTTTTACATAAAAGTTCTACTTCTTCGCCAGATGCAAAACTTTCAACAAATCGATAAAGAATCTTATCTTTTTAGTTTTGTTATAAAATAATTTTTGAAAGTTTTTTAAGATAAACCACTGATACATGATATTATGACAAAATACATACTATGTATTTTGATAATGAGAACTTAAATTAAATTATCACAGATAAAATTGGTATCTGTGTTTCTGAAAATGAAATTATACAACAATACACACGCTACATATACATTTAATTTCAATAATTTCCATTTTTGATGTAATAAATACATAAAAGTTTATATTGTCAGAACTGTCTTATGCAATTAAATACAGAAATTATTTCCGTGTTTAACATTAAAATTTAAAGCGATAATTATTGGCTTTAATTCTTGTTTATAACAATTAACATAATTAAAGTAATTTATTAATTTAACAATATGACAATTAAATCGCAAAATAAATACATTATTAATGTTATTTGTCATATCTTGACAATTTGTTTAAATATTTTTCACTTTTTTTCTTATATTATAACATGTACTTCTGTTAACATTTGTTATATAAAATGTATCATTTTTACCATTTTTATGTTTAGGATAGGAGATATGAGTGGGCTGATCTCAAAAGCAAAGGAAGGTCTAGCGAAGTCGAAGTCAAAGGCGGATGTACTGAAGTCGCCAACTGGTGATAATTTGCCCAAGTTGCAGGAAACTAAGAAGTCTGAAAATGAGCTACACTGGGAGGAATTGGTAAAGAAATTGAAGAGACCACTGGCGCTTTGCGACTTGGACTTCACTGATCTGAATTCCGAGGATGAGATCGACGTGTTAGGATCTGTTAACGTGACGAATGGAGTGCCACCTCCACCACCACCGATGGCACCATCAAATGGAGACGCTTTAGCACCTCCGCCACCGCCACTGGGAGCGAGATTGCCGCCACCTCTTCCTCAGGGTCCGCCGCCGCCATTTGGTGTCAGCTTGAAGATGATGAGGCCACTGCCATTAGCTAATGAGACCAGCAACACGCCGAAGAGCCCGCCATCATTGCTTGCGAAGAAAAGTAAGAAGACGGTGAAGCTGTTCTGGAAGGAAGTACGGGATGATCCCAACATTCTTGCACGGCTCGATAAACACAAGATGATCTGGGACGAACTGATGCCCGTGGCCGTTGACACACAGAAGCTCGAACATCTTTTCGAAAGTCGTGCTAAGGATCTCATCACCAAGGTGAGTGGTTTCCACGTACGATTTATTTTACGCAGATTGTATCGTTTTTGCTATACAAGTGCAACGAACCGCGAGTTTCGCCGTTCCGAGCGGACGGTTGAAGGGAATGGCATAAAGAGTGATGCTCGTTTAAACGAGATCTACTCTTGGTTGCCTTTTGTGTACATTGTAGTTTTGTACGATATTTTCCAAAATTTTTAATGAGATGGAAATAGAAGTTACACATTTTATTACATTTTTTTTTTTTCTTTAAGTGAGCTTATCGTGCAAATAATAATAGTAATATTGGGCAGGTAGATTAATTAGAATTTCTTTAAAAAAAAGAAAATGAGAGAGAGAGAGAGAGAGAGAGAGAGAGAGAAGTTAAGAAAAATTAGAAAATTATCATTATTTATAGTTTTTAATTTTTTTTACTTAGTTACGCATTAATTTACACACAGTCACTTTTTGATCTGTTAATTTTGCACAAAAAAAACGAATATTCACTTTTGATTTATGCAAGATTGTCACAAGAACCCTTTCACAGAACTAAAATTCCTATATACACAAAGCATACATCCCTATACTTATACCTATACCTATATCTATACCTATAATCTTATGTACATAAACGCCATTGTGTGTGTTGATCCAACGAGATGAGGCTGTAACGCGTTTAAAGGGGATGACATCTTTCTGTTGCATCTGCTTGATGCTTAATGCTTATTATTTTAATAGTAATGCACAAAATAAGAAGTAAACGTTTACTTATAATTACCAATGTATAAAATTATTAATTAATATATTTACATGATAAAAAAATTCAAAAATTTTTTGCCAATGTAAATTTTTTATTAAATTAATATTTCCATAATATATACTTTGTATATTATGTAAAATGTAAAACTTTCTGATTATATCTGCTTTACAGAAAGACGACTAAATTTTCGACTCAATTATTTATAATTTTTTATCTTTTTACTATAAAAACTAAAAGAAGGCAGTTAATTAAAATTATTATTTTTGGATGTAAATAATTTTGGAGTTATAAAATTTTGTGTGTGTGTGTGTGTGTGTGTGTGTGTGTGTGTGTGTGTGTGTGTGTGCAATAAGAATATAAATAAATACAATCAATTTTTGCAACGTTTTTTTATTTAAAATTATATTTATAAAATTTTTTAAATAAATAATTTAACCTTGTTATATTTGTATATTTTTATTTATGTGTGGTTTTAATTTAACTACATTTTTTAATACATTAGATTTTACTTAAATTGCAAAATGTTTAATTATTTATAACAATTTTATATAAAAAAATATTGATAAAATATCTATAGTAAAGGATTTAACAGTATATGTTCTTTGTATATATAAATTACAAAACGGTTTTACATGTACGTACACATGCGCATCAGAAAAATACAAAAAATTCTCACTGGCATTGTACCGAAGCTTTGCAATCGAGTAGAGAATATCGTCGTTAATTACCGCAGTAATTACACAGCGCGGATATATTGGTTTCCTCTTACCTGTGTATTTCGCGTCTGTGCTCAACTAAATCGTAAAAGCAAGAAGTACTGTACAGCAGAGCGACTGCGACTGGGTTGCGTATTTTTCGAGCGTTACTGAAAGCTGCCGCATTATTTCTCCGTTCCGGTTGTTTCCGACACCGGCTCTTTCTCGCCCTTTGAACCCGCTTAGCACACCGATAATTACCGTCAATCTACGATTATAAAAACAATGAAAAAATGGCTGCAAATCTTGAATCCATTGGCAATGAAACAAGGGTGTAAGCGGAGCAAGATATAAAAGGGAATCTTGCCTTCGACAAATAATGACATTTTACACAGTTGCTTGCACTTGTTCCATAACGTCGTAAATCAAACTATGAATGCCGCATGTTGCAAACTAATAGGAAATAAAGTTAGAAAAATTGGTGCATTCTGTGTACCATAAGGAGTTGTAGTCATTTATACAGAAAGCCGGAGTTCAATTTTTTAAATTAATGATGTAAAATTAATAATAATAACAATAAGGATTATTAATTAGATAATTAATTAATAAAGGATAAGGGGCTTTCTTTTAGTAAAAATCTGTAAAATTTTAATTACGTTTAGGGATTGATGATTATCAATGTTTAAACTATCAATGTTTGACATTTTTATCCGTCACATTAAATCCGTCATTTTGAATTTCAAACATTTGATAACAAATTTATAAAGTTTAAAATTAAAATGATGATGCGATATGGCGTTGCTCGTTTTTTTATTGAATTTGTTATATTTGATTTTAAAGGTTTCTCTTCTATTTATCCGTTATTTATTTCTTATTATTTATTACAATCTTTTTATAAAGATTTTTTGCTATTTAGAATAATTTTTTGAAGAATGTTTTTAAAATTTATGATCCATTGGATATAGTAAAACAGTGACTAGCAATATACATTACAATTAAGTATATGTTTTAATTTAGTTTTTACATGTCCTTTCTTACACAGAAATATAAATTTAAATATTATATTTATATATTATATTTATAATACTACACTGAAAAAAAAATGTGGTTGAATTAACTGGAATGTGAACTAACAGTTCGGATCTAGTTGAACCTATCAGATTTCTAATTAATTTAACAAAAATTCTTGTTGAATTAATTGGAAATCTGGTAAGATGAACTAGAAATCTGAACCGTTAGTTCAATTCCAGTTAATTCAACAAGACTCTTTTTTTCAGTGTATATATCTTATTTTTATATAATATGATTTAATTTCTATTTTCTTACATTTTTTAAAATCTAGAAACAACAAGTTAAATATTTATATTTTTATATGTTTACAGTAATTATATTTAACATATTTATAGTTTTTCTACACAAAATATAGTATTAAAATTTTGTATTACCATTTATGAATACATATGGTTTTATATTATTTCTTCATATTATTTTTCTCGATAATGTATTTATGTGTCAACTATTTATATTCGTAAAGAAAGATGTGACATAAGAGACTTAAGTAAACTTTTATTCATATTAATTTTTACTTAGTTTTGTGCTCGGCCATGTGTGTAATTATTAAATAAGCGCTATAACATAGGCTAATTTAGTAATGTGGTTAACCATATCGCGTGAGAATAATGAGTATGATAACGATCGTGAATAATGATTATGATGATGGTCGATTAGTAGTAAGGGTGGTGATAATGATTTACTGCAATACGACTAATTTTTTTCTTGTATTCTTGGCAATGTTGTTGGTGCTCGCACGAAAAAATAAATGAACGAAATGGCATGCTGGAATTTTACAGGAGGTGAGTCTTAATTCTTTAACTTTCGACGTGATTTTGTTGATCGTTAATATAAATGCATGCGTTCCGAGTACATTTTCTTACGAGTGCTGGTACGCGATTGAACTCATATCAATAATAATACACTAATTAATAAAAACTTTGCAGAAAGTATTTCTTTCTTCAAGGTGACTGTTATACTTTGTAAATCATTGTTGCAAACCTTTTTGCGTTTGTTAATGTATGAATATTTTTTAGCATAATTGATTAATTTATTAGGGATAATAAGTAAGGGATTATTTAAATGAGCTATTAAAGTATTTTGTCAAAAATTGAAATAAATTACGGATTCTATGTTAAATTGCTTTAGTCCGTATTTTCTAACTCTTATTAAAATGATTTGTACAAAAAGTTACATACGCAAATGATACTAAAGTAACAAGGTTTTAGTTTGATCTAATATTTATTTCACTCAATATTTTATGCATTTTCTTTGAAATATTATTTTAAATTATTTATTTAATTACATAATATATAATATATTTTTTAATATTTCTATTTTATTTAAATTTATTTTACATAAACATAAACATTTGCATTTTACATAAACATAGTTTATTTGTATTATGTGAATATATTTTTTATAATAAATGAGAGAGGGTTCAGAATTTATAAAGGATAGTTTTATAATATTTTGTCGTGAATTATTTTGTTTATTAAACATTGCTAACTGTGAACTATCATCTGCAGCCCAACAATTATAAATATTATAATAATTTTGACGAAAAATATCCTACATTGTTCATGTATATTTTTACTGTAATCAAAAGAATGGCTACATTTATCCCATTCTAGTGGCATTTTATACTGTACACCCTATTGTTATAATTTCACGAATCTGTGTAACACGTTCCAATGTTTTTTTGGAGTGTTTTTATAGCGAAGTATTTATTGCACGATAAAAAATACTAATTATATCGCAATAATTTCAAATGCTACGGAGTAATAACGAAGAGAATGTCGAAGTCACAATCTGCATGCAACTATTTCGACATAATCGAACATTTTTTGTTTGTTTATAAACAGAAGCAGCAGGAGATGAACAAGAACAAAGAGATTATCGTATTAAATCATAAAAGATCGAATGCTATCAATATTGGTATGACGAAACTGCCGCCGCCAAGATCTATTAAAACTGCGATTTTAAAAATGGATGCTACCATTATGAATAGAGAGGGTATTGAGGTGAGAATATAGCGTACTGTTTTTATTTTTTATATTTGATTTTTTTTTAACAAAATTTACTGCTTAAAATTGAAAAATTAAAAATATTTCTCACATTTTTGCATGCAATATAGACTTTAGAAAAAAGATACTAGTATATTTCGACAGTTTTAATATATTTGTAACAAAATAAAAATTTCATAAATTCTTACGACAAAGTTATTATTATTACTTCTCACTCTTTTGATTCATTTTAATTATGTAGTTTCTGTTTAACGTATATTTTTAATTGATTTTTCAACTTTTATCCGCATGAATCCCGCTTTAATTTTTAACCGATGAAAAGTTTTCAAAATTGTTCAAATTTCTGTTGACGGTAAATTCTGAAGTTTAGTTAAAATGCACTTATATATTTTAATTTTCGAATTTATTCTAATTTCTCTAATTTTGGATTGAATTCGTTTCTTTTTTTATTTCTTTCCTTGTCCTAAAATCCTCCCAACAGAAACTTTTGACAATGCTACCGACTAAAGAAGAAAAGTCCAGGATACAAGAGGCGCAGGCCGCCAATCCTGACCTTCCTTTAGGATCGGCCGAACAGTTCCTACTGACTTTGACCTCCATCTCGGAATTGCCAGCAAGATTAAAACTGTGGGCATTCAAGCTAGACTTCGAAAACTCCGAAAAAGTAAGTCTTAATATTATATTACGTATTTTTTAGTAAACACAATTTAATAGTGAATTTTTATAACGCTTGATTTTAAATTGTGTAATTCATATATAAACTATTTGGCATTTAATATTGATAACTTTATAATCAAGAATATCTTAAACGAAATATTATATTATTATTTGTTAATTATTTGTTTAAGAAAAACTTACATTTTATTGAATTTTAATTAACAATATAACGATGAGAAACATTCACAATTCTTTTAATAAAGATCTTCTAAGTTTTTCTAAACAAAATATAATTTTTTTCTCTTTTATTAATCTTTTTTTTAAATAAAAATTTTAATTGGAAACTTATAGGCTTGTACAAATAATATTGTAGACATGTGTACGATTTCAATTTCAAGTAAACATTACATTTATTAAGTTCTATAATACCCAATGGTATACTAATACGAAATAATAATTAAATTGGATTATTATAATTCTTTTCTTTTTCTTACCTTTGATTTCGCGCGAATTTTATCACGAATATCAAGACGACGAGAAGGAATGTTAGCAATGTTGGAGAGGAAGTCAGTATAGATAGAAGAGCGTTCTCGGCGCATTTCTTCGACGACAAAATGACAAATTCCGATATTGTACCGAACTAAGAGAGGTCATTCGACGACCTGACTTCCTTGGCATCGCGAAATAGTTCACGCCGGGATATCTGAATCTTTTTATACTATTATTTGTATGATCGGAATGTGAGATACGCCATTTCTCAATTAAATCGATTAATTCAGAAATGCATGCTGGAAATATATGCTGGAAATGCATGCGTGGAAATGGATGCTGATAAAGTTAATAAAAACATTTTTGAATCAGAATTATTTAACAGATAAATAACGCAAAAAGAGCAAAGTTTTAAATAAAAAAAGTTAAACTTTGTTTTTACTATTTCGCTTTTATGTTTTTACTCTTTGAAATTATACATGTAGATTCAATATATAAATTTCTAAATTTTTTCTATGAAACGTACACCTTGTAAAAATATTTCTATAAAAAATGGTTCTCTTCCTGTTTTTCATTTCTGGTTGAAGCATAATAATTCAAAAATTAACGATTTTTTTAGAGCCAGTGCAACAATGAGATGCGTTATGAAAATAAATATAATTATGAAGGTTTATGAGACGAATGAATTAAATGTAAGGTGATTTTTGTGACTTTTAGGAAATCGCGGATCCTTTAATGGATTTGAAGCAGGGCATGGAAACCTTGCGAGTGAATAAAACATTTCGCGGGATTCTAAGCACACTTCTTTCGATTGGGATATTTCTTAACGGAAATGAGGTAGGCATTGAATACTAGATAAATATATAATATTCACTTAATCCGGCAACCTGGTGAAATCATAACAGTTCGAAATTTGACGATATCGATAATTTAGTTGTAACTGCAGCTTGAGCAGGATGTCTTTCATGCCACTTGGCTGGCTGCCACATTTTTCTGACAACAATCTCGGTTTAATATGGAGTTTTGCTACAATCACGGTTCGCTATTTATCCTCGGCACAGCGGAATTTTCGAAAGTTTTGACTGGATATCCACTGTATTAAAAAAGTTCTAATGTATTTTCCGGCAGCTAGACTTTGCATCAAATTAATTTCCAAGCGACGCAGTTATTTTATAGAAATTTCTATGTTCGTGCAATATAAATGCATAAATAAATCTAAATATTTACGTAAATATTTAGCGTTAAAATGTGACGCGTGGTTTTTCGGACCTGAAGGTTTCATTCTTTTTCAGGTGAAGGGCTTTCAACTAGAATATCTCGTCAAAGTACCTGAAGTGAAGGATACGGTTCACAAGCACTCGCTGCTTCATCATCTTTGCCACATGGTGATGGAGAAGTTTCCGGATTCTACGGACCTCTATTCCGAGGTGAGAGTCAGTCAGTACGATCTAAACTAGAGAGAACTTTGGTTCGTTGTGATATTGTGACAGTACTATTATGTATTTATGAAATCGAGACTAAGTTTGTTTGCTCATATTCCTGTAACTTTTTTATTACGATTTAATTTGTTTCTGTTGCAATCCTAATTGTTTTCTCATATTCTGTAGATTTTAATGTTCAAGTAAATAATACTAAAGGTTTTAAAAAGAAAAAATAAAATATAAATGATAGATTAAGATAGAAACAATGTTATAATTATATTTCATAATTTACCCAAATGTAACATTCCAAACGATTTTTTATGCAATAACATGATTTTTATAGAAAAAAAAAGATAATATAAAGATATACCAAAGAAAGGGGTAAACTCTTGTATCTTTTTCAAATAAATTTCAAACTACATTCTAAATTAAATTTTATATTTCTTGAAGACAATTGGAATAACTTTCTCAGTACCGCCAACACCATTCTGCTTTCAGATTGGTGCGGTAACGAGAGCCTCGAAAATCGATTTTGACGAGTTGGCGGCGAACATCGCGAAACTCGAGAGCGAGTGCAAAGCGTCTTGGGACCATCTCAAGCTCATTGCGAAGCACGATGGTTCTACGATGATGAAGGTCAAGTAAGTATAATTCCCGTCGAGTTTCTCAGCCCCCGAACCAATTTCCGAGATTCTCTCTCTCTCTCTCTCTCTCTCTCTCTCTCTCTCTCTCTCTCTCTTTCTCTTTCGTTCTGCCTCTTCCTGCGAATCTTTCTGTATGTTCGCGTTTAAGAAGTCCCGAGTGGCTTCGATAAATTCGGGATAGAGTTTTTTTCAGAGAAACTGGCTGCCATCCAAGTGGAGCTTCCATTAATTACCGAACGGACATTTTCTCCTCCCTCGAGTCTTTCCCTTCGTTCATTCTGTTGGCAATCATTCGCACTGAACTTGCATTCTCCCAATAGACTTTATTTTACTCTACCTTTTATTTTACGCGTCATTTCTAATTACTTTTGGTCTTTTAAATGCTTTATTTTTTTCATGTCTTTTAAGACAAGTAATTACAATCAATGATACAACAACATTTTTTTAGAAACAAAACGGCGTATGCATACAAATAATATACATATATACACATTTTAAATTTTATTTTATTCGAAGTTGAGTCATTTTGTTAAATTTTTTAAAGTAAAAATTTTATTTATAAACTCCACTTATTTAATTCTATATATACTATATAAATGTATGTTTTAAAAAATACACTGCTTTGTTTATGGCAGGATGTCTGATTTTCTTGCCGATTGTGCTGAAAGGATAATCGTCTTGGGTATCGTGCATAGACGTATCATAAATCGTTTCCGCAAATTTATTCTGTGGCTTGGTATACCATTGCATAGAGTACAAGATACAAAGCCAAACGAGTTTTGTAGGATTGTATCTGAATTTGCTCTCGAGTACAGGACCACTAGGGAACGAGTGATACAGCAGCTCGAGAAGAAAGCCAATCACAGAGAACGCAATAAGACTAGAGGGAAAATGATAACGGAGGTAAGCCGTTTTTGTTTCGTATCTTTGGAAACTATTTATGATAGCGAATTTTATCGAATAAATTTATATACTTATATTGTGTTAAATTAGTATTAATAATTGTATCGATATTAATTAGTGGAATATTAACTAAATTTATTCTCCTTTATTTTTATACTTGTAATTTTGTGAATAAAAGTATAAAAAAATTTTTTTTTGAATATTATTGATATACTTGTGGATAAAGTTGCTTGAATTATTTTTGAAATATATGACTCTCGTGAAATTTTATGCATATCTTTCATAAGTTTACTGTAAAATCTTGATATTGTTCTTATTACAGGTCGGCAAGTTTCGTACAAAGGAGGATCGAGCGGACGCAGAACTCAGACAACTACTTGGCAGTGACATTTCAGACGTCGAGAGTATTCACGGCACTTTACCATGGAGAAGACAGAAGAAAGACGGTAAGTTTTATTAAATATTTTTTCTACATCGGTTTTCTTTCTTATTTTAATGGATTATAGCTTTATATTGATTTAATTTTTTTTGCAAAACATTTTATCTAATAAATATCCAGTAAATAATATCTTCTATACAATTAAGAGCGATAAGCAATTTAAGTTGGAATTATTTGAAACACACGATGCCGCATGATATACATGTTTCATGTTTTCTGAAATATTTATCAATCCATTACGGTCCATCATATAATATAATATAATATAATATAATATAATATAATAAATGCTATAGTATACACAAGCAAAATTATTTTAATTTATCTCTCTCTACACTACGAATATGAATGATATCATTTATGATACATTAAGTTATGTTTTAAATAATTGATTTAGATATTGTACGCTATTTACATGTATTACATTTGCCTACTTTACAGATAGTTGATACATACGAAATAAATCACAAAAAAATATAGAACCATTCTATTATGAATATTTTTGTTAACAAAGAAAAGGACAAATTCTAATAAATTACAATATGAGATTATATGAAGTGTTTGAAAGTTGTATAAATGAATAGATGCATAATGCTGATGAGAAAAATTATTTGCATGATTTTATATTGCGCTATTTTTAATAATATCTCTTTGGAGAAATTTTATTTTAGTTTGTCAAAATATTTTGTTTTAGCGGTAGTGCGAGTAAACATTTGTTTGATGTCTTTAACTCTTTCAGGAGCAAATTTTTTTTAACAATTATGTCGGATAAGTCTTGTCGTATCTATATCTTTTGGATCATTCTAAAACCGAATCTGAGGTTAAAATTTAAAAATTCAAAATGACGAATCCAATATGGTGCATATAAAAATTTAAAATTCGGAGATTAAAAAATTAGCCGTATTTTACACAAAATTTGTAATAAAAAAGGTCTCTTTCGGTTTTTCGCTAAAATGCATAGTTTTTAAGAAAAAATTCCTGGAATGATAATCTTTTGAAATCCTTTCATTCGATATTTTGTAGCCTCCATTTTGAATTTTACATTTTTCAGATTATTTTTATTATCAGCAATCCAATTAACCATTAAGTACAAAATTCTACACAATTGACTTATAAATTAAGTGAATAAATCATTTAATATGCCGAAAATAGCATTTTTGCAGTATATTTTGTTAAATAAAAAATAATAACAATATACTTTCTGTAACTTTAACTTAATATAACTTAGTTCGTTATCTCTAGAATCTAAAATTATGATTTGGAAGTTTATTTACATTCAATGGGCTTCTAGAACAAATTTATTGTAAAAAAAGTGCATTTTTCTTCATTGTTTATTTTTTAATAATTGCAAAATGCGTGATTGATGCAAAATTGGTATAGTAGTGCATAGTTTTAACATTAACAAATATAGAACAGTTTATTTCATAATCGATGTAACAGACCCCAGTTATATTTAAAAGGCCGAAGAAAATGAGATAGAAAGTATACTTTCCACAGCCCCTAAAAGGGTTAAAAGAGTAGAAAAAAATAGACAATTATGCTGTTCAAATATCTACTAAAAAAGGACACATCGTCTAAAAATATTTGTACATTTGTATAAAAAAAGGGGGGGCGTAGTCTTTTAAAATTACGTAGAACAAAACGGAGAAGAGCAAAATCAAATCCACAATGTGACACTTTTTTCGAACGAGCGAACTCTAAATAAAATAATTATTTGTCAATATGCAAAATAATTCAAGTATACTTGCATAAATAAAATTTTTTTGATAATGCTATGAAATAGAGATGGATGTAACAAAATCATGTAAATAATTTTTCTTTTTAATGATTTTACATTTGTACTTTGCAAACATTCTCTATATGTGTTTAAAATAATGTTTTATTTAATTGTTCAATTTTATTTTAATGTAAAATGTGTTTGATTTTTTATTAGTAAGGTATTTAATGTTAAAAATGTTCTGAAGGTTTGGAAGTATTGATACATCATTTAATTATTATTAGAAGAAATATGAAGGAGAAAATAATCATGTTATAATTTATAGTCAGGAGAAATAAAATGATCGCCTCTTCCTTTTGAGTATTATATGTATAAAAATACAAAATATGCACATTAGTATTAAAGTGTGTTTATAAATGAAGTAAAAAGCACAAGTTGAGTGTTCTTGTTTTCGCGATAGGACGAACGAGATTTTATCACTGCGAGTGATCACGACGTTAACATGACGCTTTTCTAGGCTCTACTTAGCCTAGCTTTTAACGCGCGTGAAAATAACGCACTCTAAAAGACGACGGCCGCGTCGGCTGTTCCAACGCGGATAAGAACAAAGTGCGAGAATTTCTCTTCATCTCCGTAATGTTCCAGCTCGGTGGTGGCTGCGACGCGCGCGAGATAAATGTCGCCCTTAAGCAGCGGCTCTTGCAGGCAAGATTTAAGGATAGCGCTGGGTCATTTGACGACATTACCGGAAAACGAGAAGTAAATGCGTCGCCGTCTTTGTGATTATACGACGCGTTCGCGGACACAGTTTCTTTTCTCCTTTCCACCCTGTGTTTAGCTGAATGTGAAACTTACCGGCGCGCATAAGTCCCTGTTCGTTATCTTTATTACCTTCGCGCGGGACTTATTCGGCAAAAGTTTCTCTTTTATGCGACTCGGAATTTTCTCGCCCGAAATTCGCGATGATGTTCAAGATTGCCTACATTCGCCATATCGTTAAGCCGTAAATGTAACTTGTAAGTAGCATTCAGTTGCGGGAAGCGTCAAGGTATGTCTTCGACGGCGTTGCTTTATAAATTCCGTATTCATGAGAGAAAAATTTCAACTTGAGTGGAATTTTGTCTTACTCATCTTTATTGCGCTTTACGCGCGCTACATAAGATGGTAACTTTGCCTCAAGAGAGGGCAGAATGTAAAAGTAGTTAACTTCCAAGGGGAATATTCGAAGCGACGTGGATATTATTCGAGTCGGCGCGAAGAAGTATTGCGTAAATAACGGCTTCTAAGAAATTTATTCCTAGAATTTGTTCGAAAGAATTCTATTGGACTCGATGTTATAAGTTTTATCGTAACATTGTTCACAAACTTGTTATCTCTCGTGCTTTCTTCTTGCGAATTTTCTTTCCAGAAACCCTCGCCACCAACTTGCCATCATATTTATTATTTATGAATAGATATTTAACGAATATAATATACCAAGTCAATATTTTTTTCACGTTAAAAAGAATATCTTCAACCAGTTTGTTTCTAATATTAATTGCTATAATTTAGATCTTTGTAATCAGCTGTAATAATAAACACAACATAATAATCGGAAAATTAAATTTAGTATTTTTCAGGTATTAATTATGTTTAATTAATTATATTGTAAAGTCATTTACAAAGTTAGTACATTTATAAATAAATATATATTTTATATTATTGTAAGATCGTTAGAAGTTGTATCTATTTTACAGTTAGGAATATTTTTCGTATATTTAGAACATCAATGTTTTTTACTGCGATAGATAAGTCAATAAAATAATACGAGATTAAATTTAGCATATTTCAAAGATCTTTCTATTTAGAGTAAGAGATCCATTGTTACATATGATCAAAACCCATGGCACAGTCATCCTGAAAAGAAGAACGAATAAAAACGACTGACACGTTCTGGATCTCGTAAGACTACATCACGTTGTAACCGCGGATCACCACTTTCCCGTGGAAACGTGAAATTTTTATTCAAGCTTTCGCAAAGGGGAGTACGCGGAGGATTGGACCGACTCAAGGAACAAGGGGTTGGCCTATCCAGCTCGTAAACCCAACCACCCACGTGTATTAACGTGGCTGCGACCATCATAACTTTTCTCTCCTTTATTCCCCTATATGCCCCGACATAAAGTATCTAAACGTCCCGTCTAAGTCGTGCTGGCGTTTCCAGCTGGATATGACGGCTCTCCAGCTCAACAGCTGGGAAAACCTTGCAAGTTGTGTGACAGGGATCGCGGAGGATGATGATTTATTTCGACGATTTGCTGAATAGTATGATAATATTGTGGACAAGTTAGATACGACGTCAAGTATTATATGCAGCTGTTAACTTTATTCTTGCTTTCATATTATTTCTATTATAACATTTTTCTTTTACTGAATAAAATGTTGATAACTAATTATTATGAGAAGTACGAAATTAGATAAAATTTCTTGGATTTAGTTGAGTGAAAATATTGCTAACACTTGTATTTTTTTAAAAACTTTCTTTTTCATGCTTTAAAAAATAAAATTAAGTCGTGAGAAAAGATATAGAAAATGTTTGAAATAATATTAATAGTAATTTAACTTTTTACTTTTTATAATCTTTTTACAAAAGCACGTTATTGTTTTAAAATTAAAATATTAAGCTAAATAGATGCTAAATATAAAACGGTAATCTTTTTACTTATATATAACTTTTATATATAACAATTTAGTAATGCGATTTTATTATTGGATAATGTTTTGATTATTTTGAGTTTTTAATGATTAATGACATATTTATTATTTTCTTGATTTGTTTTTTATTAATAATCTATTATATGATTCTTTACAAATGCTCAAGCAACAAATGCATTGTGCAGCATATAACATTATTAGGATTTAGATTAGGTTAGCGAACAGGAAACCATTTGAAAGCGTTTAACATTTCTTATGGTAGAACAACCACGAAAATGAATTGTCTAGATTGATTTACAGTCGTCAAAGAACTTAAGGATATCTTTCCTTCCAGTTTTCGTTTTGCCCATAAAAATTCTATCACCCTCTCATCCTCTTCCTACCTTGTCTCTTTTTCCACGATTTTTGTATTGAATGTATACGGAACTGCCTCCACGGTAGCTTTTCTAGGACAAGTTTGAAAGAAGCTCTGGAAGAGAGAGAAATTCTACGTATTTGACAGTATCAAAGTTTCTGCCTTGCGGACTGAATGTGGTGATTGTAAGAAATGAAATACTGAGACGTTGTAGAAGAAGAATGTACGTGATTTTCTACAAAGCGTTGTCTTTGGTTAAACACATTTTCCTTTTCGAGCATATTCTGCATGAATAAACAGGAAAATCCTTTTTACAGTCGAAGAAATTATGTATTTAACTGAAAATAATGATTAAGAATAATTGCATCAACAATTTGCATTGACTAGTTAAAGCTGGTTTATTTAAAGCTAAAAGCACAAAAAAGAAACTTTGAAGTATTTTCATTGAACTGCAGGAAATATTATGTTTTAGGTCGTATAATTCCACTAGGCCCGGTACTCAGGGACGAAAGCACTAATGGTAACTTGGCTGATGGCGTTGACGAATTATTGGAATCTCTGGTAAAAACTGCGACAAAAACGCCAGCCACCAGAACCACGCCACGCGAACGCAAAAGGACCAGACACGCCGATCGTAAGTCTTGTAAGTGTGATCCCAGCACCATGCACCCAGATTCTCCTCTCCTATCTTTATCGATCGGTCTCTGGTCGAGAAATTAATTATCAATCGATAATAAATTTCCAAATGGTAGCTAAATCTGTATGGATCCAACATAGATATTTTATCGAAAAATTATTATTTGCTATTTCCTTAAGATAATTATATCAAATAAAAGTCAAACAAAAGTATACGTTAAAAGAAATTTTAATTTTTTATGTAATGTTGAATTAATATTTGTTTAAATTGAAAATTGGTTACTAATCATTTTTATGACAAAAATTAAATTAACATAAAATTGTTAAATTAACGTATGCGTGAATGTTTTCGTAAATGTTTCAGTTTGTACTTCTTTAATTTATGTATTTGAGATTTATCTATGTATCTAAGATAAAAACTTTCTAATATATTTTTTAAACGGTTTAAAAAATAAATAAAAAAATAAAATTATTGATCATTTTGATTAAAAGAATTAATCTAAATTGTTAGATCTGGGAGTTTTTGTTCATGCACAATACCGCCATTTACTTTAAGCGACGAGCGTTTTTAGCTTAATAATTTGAGCGAATTTTGGAAGAAAAAGTACAATTGGAGTTTCGAATAAAATAATTCGACTGTAATAGTAGTGCAGCATATGTATAAAGAAATAAAACAAAAATTTCTAAGTAACGTGAAAATTTGCTATTAATGTTTTATTGGTAACGGAAGGTACTGGGCGTTAACCGCAGAATTTTCCAATAACTTCCAACGCTACGAGAGCCCTGAATTATTCGGTGTGAAGTATACATTATTGATAACGGTTGGTCCACAGATAGAGCTATGAGGGCTACCAGAGCCGATCGATAAACGAGAAGTTTGGAGATGTCGGCGTCGACGCCCTAGATCGAACATGCGATCGTATGCGTGTCGTCGATTCAGTCTATGCCTTCCATGCACTTTATTAGCACCGCGACCTATCTACTTTAACTTAGTAGTGCTCATTTATCTATCTCAACTGCTATTATTATTGATTGATCTTTAATAATATAAATCTTGTACTGTACAAGTTTTGAATCTGAGATAAGATGATTTAGACGGTGCTTTCAAAGTAAATGTGGAAACCTATAACATAAAATTATAAATAATATTAACGTATATTGTAATTTTATAAATAAAATATTTATAATGAGAAGTTATACATATATGAATTATGAAATGAATATTTTATAATCTAAATTTCAGATATTTATTCTGTTTCATAATTTTTTGAAAAATTTTAAAAAATTTTGAATTTTAAAAGAGTATTTTTTTACTTAAAATATAGATAAAGGATACGATAATGTATGAAACTATCAAATTTTTAAGCATTTTGATAATTTGGTGATTTAATTTTTGTTAAAATAAAAAACTTGTCATTTTCTTAGAATTTTGCTAAAAAAAATTGAAATGATTATTAAAGAATATTCTAAAAAAAAAATTTTTTTTGAAGTTTTAAAATGTTACGAAACATTTTCTAAAATATAGAACACAGACAATGCAAAATTTTAATGTAATTTTTATCAATTACGAAAAAAAATTTGCCAGAAGTTGCAGTTATTAACGTGAGCAGAATTCACGCGCGAACACGATTGGAAATCTGATAACGGAAAATGTAGCAGTCTGGTCGAGATAACGTAACGCAGCATAATGCTAGTAGATTGTGGCGTTTTTCCGTTTCTGTTTTGCCGGGCCAGTGATCGATCTCAGCAGGAAGTTGAAATAATCCTTCACTGGACCGATAGCGCGTAAATCTCGCCATAATCCGATCACCGTGTGCGTTGGCCGATCTTTTCTCTCGCGATACTTATGATAAGCTGGTTCAGTACGCGTCCGAACGCGTCGAGCACGTAGTTCTGTTTTACGATTATTCTGAGGAAAAACGGTGTATTTAGCTTCAAGCGATTTATACTTCGGAAATTGTAAATAATTTCCTGTATTGGAATTTTGACTTTTTCAGCACATTTATATTATTATATATTACTTGATTTAATATTTTTAAAGAGGAGAGTCAATAAGACTGTTCTTTGAGCTTATCCCAATTTTGTTTAATTTTTTTATTTTCTAATAATCTTAGTGAAACAATATTTTAGGTGTCATCAATGTTCACAATAATTAATAAATCATAGAGAATGTAGATTTTATTAGATTTTATTCCGATTTTAGAAATAATAAAAATTATATTTTATTTTTTGATACATATTTTTATTTACCAAAACTAGAGTTAGATATATTAACAATTTAATTACTATTGAGTTATCTAACTTATAGCAATTTTTATTATTGTCTATATGAAAAGATTCATGTAAACATAAACATGTAGATGTAATTTTGAAATTTACAGCACAACTATTTAAACCTGTTTAAAACATTTAATATTATTTAATGACTTATGGAAAGTCTTTTAATTAGCTTGTATTGATCAATTAAAAACTATTTACAATCATAAGTAAAATTTTATGCAGATTGTATTATATTTTCTTTAGCTACTAGAAAGTGAAAAAAAATTGTTTAATGGAAATTAGGAAATAGAAGACCTAAAATGGACTTGTTAATCATCTTTTTTTATATATAAGAAATATTTTAAATAATTTTTTTTTATGCTTTTTAAAATTATAGAAGTCGAAATCTTAATAGATTGGTGAAGATACGTTCTTGAAAATATAACTGCATTCAGTTAACATAAATATAATAAATCTGAAAGGACGAAACTAACTGTAGAGGGATAACATTTATCGCTACGACAGCATGTTCGGACTATAGATGACTTTCCAAAGGTATTTCTCGGGAGTGGAGAGTCTATCTTGCTTTTCCTTTTCCGTCCTTATTTTGATCCATTCTTTGTTCGATTCCGATCCTTTTCTGATCAAACTACTACTGAAACTACGGTGATGGTCTTACTTTACCTTCATATTTAATGATCCATGGAGTAGAGCCAAGAACTATTCTGACATAACTTAGGCACGCTTCGATAACTTTACTTCCGTTAAGATTAGCGGCAATGCTTGCTAACGGGGTGGCCTAGTGTTCTTGCGTCTCTTTTCTTTCTGTCCGACAGTGAAGCGATCGCGTACCCGAGAGAACAACACCACGCCGGAGGGGTATCAACCCTGATGGGCCAGGGTATTCATGATCTCTGCGATTAAGGTTCGGTGCTTTTCAGGTTTCCTGTTTATTGTCCTTTTTTCTAGCATGACTTAAACTATTTGCATGATTTCTTTTGACTTGTATATTATATTGTATTCTATATTATATTGTAATGTTTTAATCTGTACTAAATATTGATTTTGTGACGTATTTTTAGTAGAATTGTTAATTATTAACATACAACGGCGTTTATTAGTAATTAATGAACTATTTCACTGTTGTTATGTTGATTCGATATAAATAAAGAAGTATATATATCTTGTTTTTTATTTAAAATTATATTTTAATAAAAATTTCGTGTGAAACTGTTAAAAATTGCAATTAATATTTAATATTTAATTTCTTTTAATTAAGATAAGTTTTTTTCGGTCTGATATTATGAAGAAATTAATATTTAGTAGACTTCAATAATATAACAGCATATTAAGAGCTCAATTATCATGAAATCGTACATTCTGATTAATTTTCAGATTAATCTAAAAAAATAATTATTATATGTATTAAAAATGAATTATTGTCTTTACCTAACAATTGAGTGCCTAAATATATTCTATGATTTTATATCTTTATCAAATCGATATGTATATAGTTGTTTCTTCTACGGAAAGCATGAGAGGATGTGTATTATGAGTTCGCGGAAAGCCAAAAGCTATTCAGAGACTTTGCTTTTGGATAACCGAATATGTTAGGTTCGCGCGCTTTAAACTTTATGCAATTTTAGTCTCCTATAATATGCATAAGTGAGGCTAAATTGCGCTCGTTTGAGAGGAGAGGAGGGGTAAGTAAAAAGTTTACTTTCTAAATGGAGCCGGGGGGCGTCTAAGTTTCTCGACTTAATAGAGACTTACGCAACGCAAGTGTCCCTTTTACATACGAACTTCCGACGTCTGGTATAAACCCACAACGCTTTTCATCTATTAGCATTTAAAGCTAACAAGTGTTCTTCCATAGTCGTATGTATGTATGGTTGTATGTATATTTATAAATATAATCTTTTGCAATTTTGATTACATTTTATCGAAATGGAAACTTCTATGGAATCCAATGACGTGCAGTCTATCTTGTACAAGATTTCTTAAAATTGATAGCACAAGCGGAAAGAAGATTTTATATTAAAAAAACATTATATTATACATATAAATACGATTATATTATACATATAAAAAGTATAAAAAACTTTTCTGTACGATGTTTCAGTTTCTAAAAAGTCACGATACATATATACAACAAAATAAGCAGCACTTCTAACAGTTTTTAAGATTATGAAATAAAATTTTTATAATGTAAACACATCTTGTCTTCTTAAGTATTTAAAAAATATTTTTTTTAATTTAATATTTATAATGTAATGTGATAATGCACGTGTATCTGTGACGAAAGTTTCAAAAGTGTTTTTCTGAAAAAAGTAGTTTGTGTAAAAAAATTTTATTTTACATTTTTGGCTTATTTTTTATAAAAACATTTTTTTCGTTTGTATAATCAATGTTGAATTTACTCACCCTAAATATCATATTTGTTGCGTTTAAATTTATTTCTCGATATAACATGTAAATTAACGAGTACTTATTTTTATCTTATTTTCCCCTTATCGTATATTAACCCATTACATTATAAATATTAAAATATTAAAAAATACTTTGGAAATATTTAAGAAAATAACATGTGTTTACTTTTTTTATGAGAATTTATGAGAATTTTTCTATAATCTTAAAAAATAACTTAGGAGAGATATAATCCTAGATTATTTATGATTACAATTATCTTAAAATATATTCTACAAAGGAAAGTAAGTCGGATTGATTTCTGAAGGGTTCTAGAACGTGTGGGTAGAAAAAGAATACGGTGTACGTACATTTATAAAATCATCAAAAGAAAATAGTATTTCTACAACAAAAAGCGCTTAATATAATTTTATTTAAAGCAATTAAAATAAATAAATTTACTTTTGAAGTCATTAAGATTTTCTTACTATTACGTGAAGAACATTGATTTCTGACCTGTAAAGAGTGTCTGCTTTTGCTTGAGTATTCTGTTGCATTGATGTGACTAACACTGTGATTTCGTAGCGAAATTATTTATGTGCCATGCTTGAATTGGCGTCGAATGATTTATCGATGTGCGATCGTTTGAGCATAAACTATGATTTTGATTACCATGCTAACGTCACATTGAACATAAACCACTAATCTGTATAGCTTGATATTTCATATATTATGGCTATTGGTTGAGGTGTCGCTGAAAAGAGCATTAAAATTGGAAAGTAAGAGTTATACTTAATTATAATTTTTTAATTACATTTGAAAAAGTTACGTTTGAAAAAATTATTTATTTTTGACACTAAAACGTATATAGTATTTTTCTCTTTTGATTTAAACAAGTTTCTATATTCATAAAAACTTAATATTTAATATTTAATATTTTATTACATTTATATTAGTTTTTGTGTAAAATATATATTTGATATATAATTACATTTAATATTTGTTAAAGTTAATACTTGCTAATTTATAAAATATTAAATTACAATAATTTTGATATGAAACTGAAAATACGAATACTACATTAATAAAATTTAATAAATTTATTATAAAAATTTAATACGTACACGATGTTTATTTGCAAACACTTAAAAAATGTAAATACTAATATTTTTCTGAGATTTTGGTATAATCTCGTTTTTGTTTGCACAGTACATCACAACTTTCAATGATTAATTGTCATGCCAATCTGGCAATCTTTATTACAATATAAATAGTAATAATATTTAATATCGTATTATACATAATTGCATTTATATATATAATGGAATACTCGTTGTCATTACAAATTCGCGCAAAAGCTGGGAAAGATATTTGGTCGCAGCGAAATCAGTTTACATTCCATTAACAACGTGTTAACTGCGTAGGTTGCTTGCGTTCACATGTGCGCCACATGTAACAACAAATAATCAGCCCGGACTTCATGTTTGTAAAGTCGCCAGAGCACGAGCGATTTAACTTAACCAGATTAAATTGAAACGCCATACGGCACGAAACTCTATCGATTCGTAACGACGAACAACAGGAAAAAGGAGACAGAGTTATTACTTCGTTTATGTATGTTCATCTTTATGGAGTAATGAAAATTTAAGACGGCTAATTAACAGTTTGAAAGTAATTGAAGATAAAAATGTCATATTTGATTATTATATCATATGAATTTTAGTAATATATACGGAGATTATTGTTTCCGATGATTAAGAAATGTATATGAGAATTTTTATCGTGATACTTACATTTTACAATCTGTATCTAATCTTGTGAGGAATTATTAATTTTCAAGTGTTGCTATTAAATTTGTTATAATTTTTTTTTCTTTAATTGGCTATTTTTAATTATGACAATATATTATAGATATTTGGATTTAAAGTGTCATTAGTTCTTGCGATAAAAACGAGAATTAAGTATGGATTTATTCTCTGGTTCATTTGCCTTCTCTAGCGGTTCCATAAGTATAAATGCGTTTGTTGCGAGAATAACGAGAAGGGTCAAAGGAATAGCGGATAATTACCGAAGAAAGAAAATATACATATATTGTTTCCAGTATGTTGTCGTATTGAGAGAACCTTTGTTACACAATACTAGATCAAAGAAGCTAGTATTATCGATATCGAGGATACTCGATGATAGCACTATTATCTTTGAATAGGTACTTCGAAGCACGTTTGTTGTGGTTGTCCGCGTTATCGATTCTATGTTTGCAAACCGTAATGAAACTGTAATTACCGCGGGCAATACGCTAATTTATCATCGACTTTAATAAGCAGAATTAATTGTAGTGAGTATTGAGTGTGAAATAATTGAAATTGTTGATTTTTTTATATATTTTTTAATGTCCACACATTTTTAATTATTTAATTTAACAATACTTAAAAAAATAAAATTAAGTTAAAAAATTTTATAGAAAATTATTACTGTTAATTTCAAATTAAATTAAGAGAATGAGTTTATTTTTTTATGATATAACGTTGTAGAAACTTAAATTTGACGAGAATAAACAAACTATATAACTATTCTATTTTCTTATCTGAGCTTCTGTGGAATTTTAATGACCAAAGTATTTTCGAAAATTTACACTTCTTTTGTTAAATTTTTTTGCATTATAACATGATATTTATCTCCATAAAATTTTTCAAGAAATATACTTAGTTTTATCCAATTTTCGCTTTTGATTTTAAGAATAAAATTGTACACATTGCATCTCCATATCGTTATGGGATTGTCCATTGAAGGGAAATTTCGGACCGATTGCAGTAATTTCCTAAATCCACCAACAACCATCGGCTTTCGTAGCTGTATTCCGAACGGTTTGTTTGCTATCGGACATATCGGCAAACCATCACGTCGACTAATCTCCACACAAAGCGGCAAATTAACTCCCAGTTAATTATTTACGTGATCGAAATAGTGCGACATGTGTAACACAATTCCGATACACACACACACACACACATTCACATTGATACTGTTATTAATATATATATATATATATATATATCTTACCTGATAATGTCAGTATTTCTATTGATACATGAAACAGTAAAACTGGCAATGACATGGTTTAATTATTAATTGTCAGTTTTCCTTTAATTGTTAATTTTCCTTCTGTGAATTGAGTCCTATTGGTCAGAAAGTTTGCTGAATGTGAAATTACTTAACGACAAATCTTCCTGCAACAATCGTTGTAATTGTTGATGGCAAAATAATCAAAGTTTAAAAATCTCGATGCGACTCTAAAGATTATCTAAATTTTTGGCAGATGGTTGTGCTCAATGCTTTGATAGCTTATTAATAAAATTCATTGAGCTTAATATGATTTTACATTGAACTAAAAAGGACTGTTAGAATAAAAAACATTAATTCAATATTACGTATGAACATAAATATGATAACAAAACATCTCTCGATTAAACTTTATTGCTATTATAATGCAGTTTCTTCTTTACTTTCACACAGCATGTTCTTTGGAATGTCTCAACAACACGAATTATAATTTTCTCACTCTTGCTGTCTTTTATATTATTTAAGTATATAAGAATATATTATTTAAAAAATATATCTCACTGGGAAACTTAAGAAATTTGTTTTTTTGTGTATTCGTTAATTTATATTAAATCTATAAATTTTATAAGTTATGTCGAAAATATTCATTAAAGTAAAAACGTAAATATATGTGCAGTAACTTATTAAATTAATTTGTGATATAATGTATTAATTTTTCATTAACTTTTTAATAGAAAAAAGTTCTAATATATGCGATTATGAAATTTTAATGAAAAATATCAATATTAATAAGTACAATAACAATTTTAAATACTTAAGTAACTTTTGCATTTATTTTAAAATTTGGCGTAAGAAATTTTGGCTCTTTTTTAATGAATTAACAAAACATAATTTAATTGACATTTTTTATACGCAAAAAAATATTGTAAACTTATTAAACTTATTATTGTAAACTTATATAACTATTGCGTGAGAAAAGCAAACAAAGCATGAATTTTGGTGTGAGTGATTTAAAAAGCATTATGCTTTTCATCACATTTACTTATGATCAAGAAAAGAATATTAGCGCAAATTTATTATCATCACATTATGTTGTGCTTTTTTTTAGTGCGTAGAACCTTAAAGAACGGTCTCTCGGAAGAAGAGAAGAAACACATCGCCGCCTACATCAAGGGCTACTGACTGTGATAATACTCGAAGGCCACGACATGCTCTCACGAAACGAGACGAAGAAAGAGCGGGACGTTGATATTGCGAAGGGGCGAAACGGTGAAAGTTTGATGAAAACATTACGATCTCCGTCGTAGATCTTCGACTATAGGATCCTGTCCTTCCTTATCGTCAGGACGCTCCAAGATTGGACATCATCCACAATGAACGAAATATTCGATATTCGTATGGAGCACTTCGTGTGCAACACTGTTCGACTTGCTGAGACAGAATAATAAGCATGTGCAAAAAAAAAAACTATAATTTTGTCGCGAATTAGACAAGTTAATCAGTGATTTAGGTTTAAGCGAATGATCAAGTGAACTAATGTTTCTCAACATTGTTCGTATACGAGAAAGAATATCTCGCATGCATATTAGTAAGTTAATTATATAGCAATTTTCTTATAGAGATATTTTTTTGTTATGTAGATTCTTATGAAAACATTTATTTGTTTTACAAAATTTTCTTTATTTTGTGTAGAAATTTCTGAAAGTTTCAAGGCGACGCGATCACGTAGGACTTTACGTTTTTTGTCCCTTTGAAAATTATTATGCACGTTGTCTATGTACTTTTCAAAAGATTTAATCACGGACGACAGGGTCGACTCAACAATCATATGTAATAGCACGTGCCTCGATGAATTTTTACAATCGATTGATTTTCAAGACCGCCCGCCCCGACGAATCGACTTTTGCTCGCGTCGATCCATTTACAATGAAGAAACAGGCATTTTGCATAGAAATAATTATATATTCTAGAACGATACCTGTTGAATAACAAACATATTGATATATACCGGACGGAATAAATCTGCCTTAATTATGTAATCGTTTTATTATTGCGTTTCGTAGAAACGCATAATCGCAATCATTGTAACTTTCTGTAGAAATGATTCTTTAAATAAAAAGAAAAACAATTACAAAAACAGGTACGATTATGTGAGTCTTTCCCTCCTTGAGAATATTTCTTTTTTCAGGAGATTTTTCTAAATTTAATGATTACGGATTTTTTAAGTTTGATTTTAAAATTTGACTTTAAAAGGTAAGTTTTAGATGTGCAAACTATTTACATTCAAATAATTTAAATTCAAACTATTTCAAAATTTTTAATCTAGTTTTAAGTATGAATTTATCTTATACATTGACAATTTTATAAAATCATATTGTATACGTAAATTTATATGATATAATCAATATTATTTTTTTACACAGATTTTTAAAATTATTTATATGTTAAAATTTAACATAACAATAATTATGTTGTTAATTAAAAATTACATTTCAATAATTTAATTCATAAAAAATTCTTGATTTGTACACCTTAAAGTTTTATTTTACAAATGTATAAGTAATAATTAAACATAAAATATAAGAACTGAATAATTATTATACAATTATTAATAAAAAATTAATCTTCTATAATGTATTTGGATTTTTTCAAATTTCAAAGTTTAAACTTTATTTAATTTTTTTGCACAAAATGTAAGTTAAAAATATCAATTTCAATGCTTTTCTTATTTTTATATTCTTAAATACTTTAAATAACCGATATAAATAATTAATGTCTAAGACCATTTGAAAAAAAAAGGTAAAATTAAAGTTTGAAACATTCATGTGTCGTGCACGAAAATATTAATTATGACAATTGCAAGTGTAAAAATATTTTATTACTACGAATAAACTTTTAGACAGGGATGCAGAAATTGAAAGAGGTAGTTATATAACAAACTGTGCTCGAGACACACGATTTATTATTAACCATCATCCAACTTTAACAACATACAATATAATGTAGTAATAAAAACGTATCATTTAAAATGTAATAATGCGACGATAGGGGGTTGCTCGCGTAAGAGCGACCATATTCATCTCCACTACGCATCCTCGGGATATTTCCTCTTCCTCTTTTTCATCGTCATCCTCTTCTTGTCTCCTACGTGAATATCGCGCGCGCGCGACTCTCGAGCAAGGGATCGTTATGACTGGTTGGATAGGATAGGTTGGTGGAAGCTTTGAGAGTAGGACAGAATGCACGTGATTTACAACATCGTACGTCGATGCCCTTTAGTTATACTAACATTTATAATCATGTAGAAAAAACACTCTTTCCGTCACACCTTCATCTCGCTCTATTATCACACAATCTTTCTTTCTTTCTTTCTTTCTCTCTCTTTATATTTTTATATAATATATATAGCGCGAAACATACACAGCCTCTCACTTCACGCCACTACAGTGCAATCATTCGAGCAGACATTCGTGTGTATTTTTTTTTTGTTATATTAAAATGTACAGTGACGTCGTTGCGCCGGAATGTTTCCTGCCTAGGAATATCGGCGAAAATTTTACCGTGGATCTTTGTGAAATTCCGCGGACGTTTAAAACGATTAAAAATAAAAACAAAAAATTAAAAATATTAATATTGTTTAAATGCCATCAATTCGATTTTGTTATTTACTGGGTATCAAGAAGTTTATGTTTCATCAGAAATTTTACTCGAAAACTAATAATTTTAAAAAATGTAATAATTCTGCTCAATGTAAACTATCTATAAAAATTAAATAATTGTAAAAAAGCTTTATAAAAATTTTCAAAACGAGATTGCATGATAAATATTATAAAACAAGCATATATTGAGCGGAAAAATTGCAGATCTTCCTAGTAAGATGTGCTAGGATAAGAAAAGCAATTACGCTGAAAATCGATCGAGATTCCCCCTGCAGATTCTCGAGTAATGCTGTGCGTATAAGATTGCTCGCGGGATGTAATTGTGATTCCTGTGCTGTAAACGAGTGGAATCGTATATCCTTCGACATCTGAATTTAAAAATTATGAAGTCTTCAAGCTATTTAGGACCATTCAATAGTTCTCAAAACTTCCAAAGACGTTTTTCAAATTTTTTTAAAAAACAATTTCACTTTAAGGATTTTCGAACTTCGTTGTTAATCAAATGTCCACCTATTCCTGTAAGTTTCCTACGATCGAGGACATGAATACGTCTCGACGAGCCGGAGATTCCCGAAGATTGTATTTCTTTGATGCTAGTATAAGTTGTGTTGTATTAGAAAAGTTTGCTGGTAAATTCGCTTGTTCTTGCGAGTTCGAGCACACATGTACTCGGGACAATCGATCAGCGGGTCCTTCGGGAATGCCCGAGAGGGGACTCGAAGAGGTGATTTTATACAGAGGTGAACACGTGGTGGCGCGGGGCGCGGCGATGTCGTCGACGACTGAGGCAACGACGACGTCGACAACGGGCGCTCGGAGACGCGATGATGAGGGACGAAGACTTCAGAGCTCATCATGCTTCGGCCCACTGAACTCGTCGTGGGAGATGAAGCCGTTCTTGTCCTTGTCCTCGTGCTGGAAGATCTCCTCGACGAGCTTATCGTGATCGGCCAGCATTTTCTTCACGTCTTCATTTTCACCAGCTTGCTCCGCTTCTATCACCTGTTTCCGCAGGTAATCGCTCACCTGCAAACAAAAAAATTGGCCACGTATTGGTTAATTAAAACATTGCGTAGAAAAAAGTATAATATAAAGTTTAGATTTATAAGTTAATAAAATTAATATTGTTGAGTTTTCATTTAGCGGAAGATTTAAAGGCATTACAATTCTTATCTTACACATACTTATTATTATCTTGCACATTCTATATCTAAATTATTTCTGTGACATATGTTGTAATATTTTTTGTCTGTGGATATTATATTTAAAACTATATTTCTCAGTTCCAACATAAAAACAATTTTGCAACTTTTAATTGTCGTAATCGCAGTAGGTATCACATAATTATATAATTGTAATTTTTTGTTATATGCCATAATGCGGATACATATAAAAATAATTTAGAAAATATTTTTTACATAATAATCTAATTAATAATACGCTATCCAGAAATATTTAAAATAAATTTTAATTATTATTATATTACTTTTAGTCATGCTTATAAAAACGAACAGCTTATGTAACGAGGTATTTGCAGCACTATTTTTCTACGACCAGCACCACAAATGGCCCAAATAAAAACTTAAAGTGATCTTGCCATTGCTCTCACCTCCTCGCGGGACAGTTGGTTATCTTTGTCGGCATCAATTTCCTTAAAAACATTGGCGGTTGGGGGTGAATCGCTAATATTCATAAGCTCGACTTCAAACGTAAGAGTAGCACCTGAAATCAACAATGACCTTTCATGTTAATAGCTTGCATAATGTAAATAAATTATGGAAATGTAATAATAAAAAATTTTCTAATAACAGATAATTTATAATTAATATTAAACAATAAAGGTCTAACATTTTTACAGAGAATTAAAATTTATTAAACTTATTATATTTATTATTAAACTTATATTATTAATATAAATGTTGCTGCAAGTATAGTTTAAAACATACTTTTAGTATGTTTTAAAATTAAATAAGTGCAAATACAAGAAAAATGTATTTTTCGTTAAAAATTGTTTTGTTAAAATTAAAATTATTGTAAAAAACTTTTATTTTTAATTAAAAAACTATTTTTTTACATTTTGTATGATTTAAGGCAATGATAAAAGTGTAATACAAATTTAATGTAAGAAGATCTCTATTTGAAAGGCTTATACATTTTCTACAAATACTATTAATCTCGATTTGGCAAATAATCGTAAATCATTTTTAGAGTGCATTCGATCTGCTGTCAGGCACAAAGCTTTTTACGCGTTTTGGCGGATATAAATGAAGAATACCATATATGGACTATATGTACAGAATTAAGTGACAAATCGATAAATGTATCTACATGTGCAAACACATAATAACAGAGTGTAATAATATAAGTGTAATCTAATTATAAAAACAATAGAGGTAAAAAAGATAAAAATAATTTTAATAATTATTTTTTATAGTTTTAAAGAATTTATAAATTTATTTAGACATTTAAATATCTGTTTCTACACACATTCTTGTTATTTTCTTCGAAGTCCATGCAACTAATGTTAACGTTGCTTAAAATACTTTTTTATTGTCAAACCGATATTGAGAACAAATCAATCTTTTCATGTAATCTATTTGGAAAAATTGTTCTCTTTTTATTCTGTAAAAGTTCACATATCACACGTATTTTTTATATACTTAAAAATTTCTATCCTATAATTGTCTATTATTATTTAAATTAATAACTCAAATAATTAATAACTTAAAAGAAACCACTCAAATAATATTTTGCGAATAATATTTTCCAAATAATTTTCTAAAACAATTACCAAATAAATTGCAGTAATAATTACCTAATATAAGTGAAACAGAAGTAATACATATAAAGCCAATTGTCAAATATGTAGAGGTGATACTATTACTTTGTCTTTGAATATTTCTTAAACAAAAGTTAAAATTAAAAGTTTAAAAACAAATGTAAATTAAAAAGTGTCTTCTATGAGATGGTGTTCAAATTTTTATAATACTATTTCACATTCCGTAATAATTAATGTTTCTGCAGGATAACTAGAAATAAACATTTGAGAAATTGAGTCCTAAAACTGGTATAGTATAAATAATAATAACAGAATTTAAATACGGTTTCATGAAACAGTTATTGATAAACTAAACTTGATAAATTAATTTTGTAATTAAATATATTTCATGTATTAAACATAGCTTATAATATAAAGAAAGAGAGAAACTAGAATTAAACATCTTAAAAGTAAAAGTAAGTTAAGGACTAAGAAATAAAAATAATCCATTTAAGAAACGGATTATTTAAGAAATGAATTTATTTTAAATAAAATTATGTTATAAAAAGAACACATTACATAATTTGTGATCTGTTCTTAATAACAGAAATATTGAATATTGAATTATACTCTACGACAAACTCTCTGAATATAACTCTCTGAAAATTTCTGATAACAAAAAATATTCTTGACTTATATAATCTTATTACAACCTCATGTAGTATAAAAATAAAACAAGATTAAAATTAAATCAGAAATTTCTATCTTCAGATCGGTTTATATTTAAATCTAGAATATCACAAGATTGTCACAAATTTACTAAATCATTCTAAGAAAATTAATAAGATAACATCAAAAGTCATTTTATTTTAGATTTAAGAACTTTAATTTAAGAACAAACCATTTAAGAACAAAATATTCCTTTTGATAATAAATATGATTTTCGCTATACCGATCCTATTTTATGATAGAAGAGTAATAGCATTAGGTCCAGATATCTTTTCTGTAAGTGTACTCATTATAGTGTTTTAACTTAAAAAAGAAAAGTATGAAAATTTTATTCTCGCTTTTAAAGACTTGGCTTTTTGATTTTATATTAAAAAAGTAAAAAGTGTATAAACTGAATTTTTATTTTTTTAATTATCTAAGCGGCCTGTATTTTTATTACTTAGTAATTGTATCGTCAAACAAAAATTCTGAAATAAATTTCAATTTTTTATAACTAGTATTCAATTTCTTTTAAAAATTGAAAATTGTTTGCCAATCATATTTTTGTAAGAAAAATTAAATATAGATCATTAAATATTGACGCATATAATTATATAATACGTAAAGTACATTCTTTAAGTTTGTATTTTTTAATTTGTGTATGTGAGATTTTTCAGACACATAAAAACTTTCCAATATATACATTTTTTAAAGAAATGCTGGAGTTAAATTTGATCGAAGTCAACAATGTAGACTCATTAGTGTACATCATTATGTTCCGTCCAGCGATAGAATAGGTTCGAAGCGCGCATAAATAAGCAGTAAGAGTGTAACGCTCTGTATTGATAAACACGGCCTGAAAGGAGACTTCTGCGTGAACTGAATAAGTTTTCGTTTGCTTCGATTTTACCATCCTGCATCTACACTGTGTATGTATAAATGCATAAAATCAATTCAAGTAAATATATATCTTGTTAAGCTTTTAATTGTCATTTTCGTTATTCGAAATTGTTCTGCGATCTAGTTTGATCGATAGTGGAAATAATTTGATTTGCATCTATAAGCTATATAACTTATATAAAGCTAATATTTTTGTAAGTTAATTTTGTAAGTTTTCGTAAACTTTTAGAAATCGCAGTAAAATTGTTCTTTTCTTGTAACAAAGAAAAAGTTATAAAGTGTTCTGTCATTAAATTTAAAATTTAAAATTAACCTGAAATTAATTATATGCACGTATGTACGCGTACACACGCAGACACTCCGATACGACCAAACATTAATAATAATGCATACAGAAATTCGATTGCCAATAATGGTGTCTATAGATATCCGAAATAACAATGACCGGCAAATTTCCTCCCCTGGTCGGAGAGGGGCTAACGAAGTGTTCGGCGCGAGAGAGAATGCATACGCGCGCTCGGCACGTCCAGCCATTAATTATGGATGGTCCCGTCGCGATTAAGCTAGCCCTAATGAAATATGGCGCTTAATTATTCACTACTTAAACGAGTGAAATTAATACGGCGAATAATAATGCGCCGCTCGGTGTAACAACCACTGTCGCCGTGGAAATTGGACGTGAGAAATGGAAAGGGATGATGGGAATATTCCAATCCTCGTATCCCTGCAGTCTTCTTTATCATTGTATTTCGTATGGAAGAACATTTCGATGTCAGTGATTTGCCAAAAAGTTTAAAAACATGCACAAAGTTAACGCCTGGCAGATATAGAATGAATTATGTAGCGTATAAATAAAATACAGAGTTTGTATGTAAATTCTCCGTAATATCGAACATTTAATGTATGCATTTTTACTCCATTATGTAAAAATAATTCTGTATACAGAATGTATATGTATATTCTTTAATACAGTGATTTTCAAAATATAAATTGTGATCCACTGATGAGAGTCACAAATCGATTTTTGTTGACCGCGAAAAAAATTTCAGCTATTATAGAAATCAAAATCAAATTTTGAAATAAATTACAATTATTAAATTCTTTAAAAATAATTCACTTTTATGAGATTTTAAAAATATTATCAATAGACGTAAAAAATAAGTGCATTTAAAAAATTTTTTTTAAAAACCTTATATTGAGAAATAGGTCTACAAAATTATATTCAATAAAAAACTGAGAAGTAGGAGAAGAGTTATGTGACATAAATAAACCAAGTATTTCTCTTTTTCGCTTTTTCACAATCCTCTAGCTAGATGAGTTACGAATGTTTAATGTAAAAAAAATGGGTCGTGATTCATATAAACTTGAAAACTCTGTTCTAGTGTAAAATAAATTTTAATTACACAAAAAAAGTTGTACTTTATTTACACTTTTTTAAGAGAGAGAAAGAAAGAAAAAAATAGAAAAAAGTTTAAAAAATAAAATTGATAATTCAGCAATTGTTTTTACCTGTTGTGCTACTTCTAAAGTAAAAGAAACTGCAGCATATAAATCTCATTTAAACAATCTTTTAATATATAAATTTCTTTAAAAAAATGTAATTATATAATTATATTTATATAATATAAACTTACAAATTATAATAAATATAAACATACATATTGTTGTAATTTTCTAAACTTTGTGTATACAATATGCAGTATGACTATCATGTGCTCATTATGTTAATTTTTGCAGAATTTTAATATTAATGTTTATATTCTGAGTAGCATATGAACCCATATCTGTATATTCTTGTTATCATGTTTATGAGAGGTGTAAGGATAATTTTAGAATAGATGCAAACATTTTTCTATTTAAATATATAGATAGTAAAAATCATTATTTTTATGTATTTATGTATACATATATATAAGATCTGTAAAAATATGTCTTTATAATAACATTTGTACATACATTATACGTCTCTTGTACGTACATAGAAATAATATGTATACACAAATATACGTACAATATATGTATATACTACGTATCCTGATGTTTTATGGATTATTACATTTGTATGATTGTTTTGTCTATATAAGATTTAGAATAATTTATGACGTGTTTCTTATCTTTTATCTAAATATTCTCTATACATCACAAAAGTAAATACATTTAGTTTATTAAGTTAATTAATTAACTATTATTAGATATTTTAATATTTGTACAATAAAACATATTAGCTTAAAAATAATAGTAATTTTCAATAAAGCGTTATAATTACGGATTTGTAATACAATAATTTAGCCAGTTGTACGTATTGATTTCGAATAAACTCTCGTTGAGAAATCATGTATTTAAAAAATAATTAAAAAATAAATAGAGAAGTTGAAACGTAACAGGAGATTTATCCGCGCGCGAGAGCCCTGCGAAAGAGGCGAATCGTTCATCATTGTTGATCCCGCCGTTGCCGAGAGCCGGGCAACGATGCTCAATTTAATGGTTGATGCTTTATTGGATTTCCGTGCAATTGCATTTTTGACTTCGATTCTGCTACTAACGACTACTCTTGTATCGACCTGTCCGGTACTGTTCATCGCCCCTTCCTGTTCGACAGTTCCTCGCTAATCCTCTCGCGCGCGTAAAAATGGTCCCACGTGTAATTTGAAAAATGCTCACGTCAGCGTGACGCCTTTTAATCGCGACGTACACCGTTGCCGTCTGGTTGATTGTTGAATATACACCCATTGAAGCGTGTTTCGATCGGCAGAAGAGCTTAAAACAATTAGAGTAACACTGGCTCGCGTGCGTAAGAGAATAATAAAATTACAGTATCCATTAATTTGCAGATACTTTTTTTATTAATTTGTAAGAAATTGGAAAAATTTTAAATAAAATGTCAGTTGCTAGTTATACTAATGTGCAAAACAAATTCTTGCTTCAGAAACATATGTACGTATTTGAGTAATTTGAAAAAAATTTATGAAGTATTGATTCATTTACGTTTCTCATGGCAAATTTAATTTTCTTTTCTTTCGTGTTTATAAAACAAGGATTAATATAATAATATATAAAATTATATATTTATAAATGTTATACAAAAAGAAAAGAAGAAAGAAAATGTTATTAATTAAAATAGTTTTAAAGTAATAAATAGCGTTACATTTGTGCTTTAATATACATATAAATAAATATTATATCAATTTTCTAAATCAAGAGATTTTTTAATTTTAAGAGATAATTAAAGATTAAAAAGAATTGCATTTATTCATAAAAAATACCAAAAATTTTTATAAATAAATTAATTTCTACAAAATAAATTTTAATTTTAAATAAAATAAATAATGAAAAATTTTAGGATTTATCTAAAATTATTATAGCTTTTATTTATATATAATATCATATATATTACATGCAATAAACTTCTCTCCTGTATTTCATTTACGTAATATGTTATATCATACTTATTTTAGTATACATATTATTAAAACTAATGCTCTAGTAGCTCTGTGTTGTATGTTATGTTTATACATTGTAAAAATATCTATATAATATCTATATAATTTAATATTACATATTATTCAAAACTTTCGGTTTTAATAATAAAACATAAATAATGCATAACTGCTTTGTTATTTTTAACGCGTAATCACACAATAATTAAAATGTATTTTGATATATAATTATCATGAACACGTTACTTATCATTATTTTAATAATGTATACACTGCAGGCCAAAAGTTTTGAAATGCTTACGGTTTTTTCGCATTTCACGAAACAAAAATTTTCGGTGAAAAAAATCGTAGAAAGGTTTTCAAGCGTGTATTTTAAAGAGCAAAGGTAAAGTTTCAAATCTGTTCCAATTTTGTCTTTATAACATTTTTCCTCAATTATTTAAAATAGAAAATTGTAAAAAAATGTTCTCTCAATTTTTAAATTTTGTTTAAATCGCTGTAGTTAATTTCATTTCATTGAACATTATCAAGCATAATTTCAAAGTATTTTAAAGCAGGCTTTATTTGAAACCTTTAAAAGTTTTATAATGCTTTTTGGAAATAATTGATATGGTAATTTTTCACAATAATATTATATACATATACATATTAATGTATTTAATAAAAATCGAAAGTATATACTTAATATTATTGTGTCAAAGACATTCAACTATAATTATTTGAAATTTTTTACAACGTATAAACATAACATTACAATACAGAGCTATTAGAGCATTAGTTTTAATAATATGTATACTAAAATAAGTATGATATAACATATTACGTAGATGAAATACCGGAGAAGTTTATTGCATGTAATATATATGATATTATAGAAAAGCTCATCATCCCATTTTCTCTTCTATTGAAATAATAATAATGATAATAGTAATGAAAGCTGAAATTGTAGACATCACATGGATTTAAAGAGTTTTGTTGTAACTTTCATTTCTTTTTTCTTAATACAGGCTTAAAGCAGAGCCTGATTCTTTAACACAGCCAGATTTCTTTTAATTTAATATAGCTTGATGCAAATTTGTTTAGTTATTCTTACATTTATTTAGCTCTAGATTCTTTAGATCTTAATACAGTCTTAGTCTCTTGGCCCTAATGCAGTCTCAAGGTTCCTTGGTGTAGCTTTTAGAAAGCATACATAGAATAGTCTGAGAAAAGGTACTCTTAGTGATTTGTCATTGCATTTCAAAAGATGGTAAACAATTTAAAAATTTTTATATGTTTTAAGTAGATTTGAAATTGGATCTTTGAACATAGACAGCAGATGCGCAACTCTTTATGTTACAATTTCAATATATTTATATATAAATGATGAATTATTTTTAAAATCTTTTAAATATAAATGTTATCGCATAGGGAATTTAGAAGTAAAGAAATACGTCATCATACCACCAGGAATGACATTTCCGGCTCCCTTGTCGCCGTATCCAAGCTCGGGTGGTATCGTTAGTCTTCTCCTCTCGCCTACACACATATCCAAGAGACCTTGATCCCACCCTTTGATAACTTGTCCTACACCAAGTTGAAAGGTAAACGGTTGATCTCTATCCAAACTGCAACAAGAAAAGACAATAATTATTTAGAAGTTGTAAAATGTCAAATTATATAAAATATATTTAAATAGACAAATTCTTATGTATAAAACACAAGATACAAGAATGTATAAAGATTTTGCTTATTTTTTTAAATCTATTTTTTTGTTTGACATCTTTATCGGTCTTCATTAATTATTATTGTTAATATTACTTTTGTTTATAATACTTGTTTTCAATAGCACAGCATTGGCGTATTACTATAAAAGTGCGAAAATGGGTTAATAAGCTGAAATAAATGGAAAAACTTTTTTTAAGCGAATAGAAATATTTCGTTTCTCTGTGTATTTGCATATCATTATGTCTGCTTTAAGAGATACTTTTCTTTCTTTTTCAAGCATAACGATACGTGTTCCGCCTTTGCTCGCATTATATCGTGCCAACTACAGTAAACTTCCTCATTTCAAAGCGAGGCACCAAAACGTTTGTTGTAACGAGTTTCGCGACGACTTATTCACGTCGAGAGTTAAAGGCGACACGGCGTAAGGAGAGGAGCGACAGACTAATTGGAAAACGCGCGGAACAATCAAGTCCCATTTCGCTGCACCGCGAACTTTCGCCAAGAATTCACTATTATGCCAACGTCGAAGGCAACTCGTATGCTCGATATTTCGCGCTAAGTCTAAAGGCTTAAGTTGTTACTGGAAATGTCAATTAGTTGGTCTGTAAAATGAAGAGAGAGAGAGAGAGAGAGAGAGAGAGAGAGAGAGAGAGAGAGAGAGAGAGAAAGAGAGAGAGAGAGAGAGAGAGAGAGAGAGGGGGGGGGGCACATTCAACGATCATTTCCAATGCGAAAACCGACGATTTCTGCGTCAGGAGAATATTACGAAAGCTAGTGAGGCAAAGCCGACGTTCAGCATCGTTCTCTGGGTCTCGTTCGAGGATCTCGACATGGACGGTTGTGATTAAGGAGCACAACATCGGGCGCACACAAATTGGAAGTAACACGCTGCAACATGTAGCCAGATGCAGTCAGATGCCTTGCGTATGAGTACACAAATTTGAGACACGATGTAAAAGTGCAGCGTGATAATATTAGATTTAAGAAATGAAAAAATATATATAGTTAAAAATATAAATAGAGACAAATTAAACTCCGGAAAAAAAACAGGAAGTAAAGATGGAATACAAATGTGGAAGATGAACAATAACTTTGTAGACATGCGATATAGGACAATTTATACTACATATAAAAAATGTTTACTAATTATATTTCTTTGTTTATGATAAATTATCTTTTTACTACATATTTATGTACAAGAAGACATTAAAATTATAACTTAAATTTTTCCGCAGCATTTTCGAAATATTTGCGAATATTTAATCCAGAAATGTAATATAAAACGCAAAATATCTAAAGAAATTCAAAAAAGATAGGATTTCTCATTATTTTATGATTTCTCATTTTTTCTCATCGCAGATAAATATCAAAGATATATTTTTCATAAAATATTTTTATATAGGAAATATGAAAATTATGCGTGGTTAAAAGAGATTCTCTGTCTCCACACTTTTTAAATATAATCTTCGTCTACTTATGCTTGTGGCAAAATAAGCTCATACTGCGTGGAGATTATATTGAAAAATAAAGGTATACAAATTCTTTCATTCGTTTTCATTATATGCAATATTCGCATTTTGAGATAAATATGATGAATGGAAGAAAAGCATTACATTTGAATAAACTATAATGTAATTTTCTTCTTGCGGTTCTTTTTAAAATTATTTTAAAAAAAAGTAATATTTTAAAATATTCATAATACATAATTCTGTGGAAAAACATAAAAATTTATTTAATATAGTATTATTAATATTCAAGATTATTTCTGTTATTGTTAATTATCTCGAGATATTTAAAAAGATTTCTTTTATTCAGCTTTATTCTCGTATTCTTAAACTTTATTTTTGTATGGCTCAATTTTACTTTATCAAAATATACGTTAACTGCAAGTGGGAAAAGCGATATTGAGTATCGTGGGCGCAATATCATCGGACCGATCATTTTTCCCGCCGTCCTGAGTGCAGATGATATAGTCAATTTCCAGCGTTATTGGTTTTTGGTTACCTTGCTACGTAGGCAAGTTTCTATGAGGGCAGATTACTTTTTCAGTTACTTACCATATTAGTAAATAACGCGCTTTTCTGTGGCATTCGTTGTTAGAATATGTATTTATTATAATTTTAAGGTAATAATTATATCTTAACTATTGTTCGTTGTTAGTCTCGTACCATTATTGCTTATTATAATTTCCCAATTATAAATTAGCGAAAAATTATTGAAATCAGTAAAAATACACTGATTTCAGTGGTACATTTATAATTTGCCAATAAGTGAAATAAATGCACTGATCCTTCAATAATTATACGCCAATTCTCGAGTAAAAATCACTAAAAGTCAGTGAATAATCACTAATTATCACAGTTAAAAGGATACCACTGCAAATCAATGAAAATACACTGATTGTAATTTAGACAGATTTTGTTTTATAATATCTTTCTTAAAAAAAAAAAGATATATTTATCATTGATTTTATCATTTATTCTATTTATATGAAAGGTAAAATTTATCTCAGTTGATCCCACTTTGATATAGCTTTTTATATTAAAATATATTTCATATATTTTTTTATATATACATACAATCATGATCAGTATTTTTATTCCGTAGTTTTACATTGACTATCTAAAAAAATATTTTTTGGTTTTCCTACTCCGGATTTGTGATATCGCAGAATAGCACGATAGTTTTTCCAACGCACATACAAGCGATACCTGCCTGATGCATTATCGGCTTTCGGACGACATATGATATTTTTCAAGAGAAAACATCAATATTTTCTCACGAAAGTAGCCAATGCCTTTTTTAAAAATGTAATAGTGAATATTTTTTATTCTAATACTAATAATTTGTTTAAAAAAAAGAGGAGAAAAAAAAAGAGAGATGTAATGTGATAACAAATTACATTATGTGATATAATCAAATTATTATTGAAAAAATGTATAATCTAAAAAATATTTTAAAAACATCTAGAATTAAATATTTTTATGTGCAATATTTAATAAAGCAAATATAAATATGTTTAACTCTAAAAATATTGAGATTTATACATCTTGTCAATAAGCATTAATTATTTAATTATATAAGTATATTACTCTTCGCGCATTAACGTAATAAAACTAGTGTCAAATTATTTGTGTTGTACACGTTATATATATATATACAGAATTGAACGTAAGTTAAATGCCAATACTACGAAACATGACCACATTTCAATGTTTTTGCTAGATTGTTAATATAACGACGTATTGATCATTAAACGTTGAAATTGCATAGACATGAAAATTAAAGATAACTTTCATTCGGTAAAAATATTGCTTATTTAACCGCATCGAAGATATTTCGTTTTCCAAGCAATTAAATTGAAAAATTACGTTATATTGACTATATCTGAAAATACCAAGTTAATTAAAAATATATTTATCTGACAAAAACAAATGTTATTCTTCGATAAATGTTTGGAAATATTTATTAAGTTTCTCTCGGCAGAAAATAAATTTAATTGTATAACCTTACACATATCTTCAAAACTTTAATATGTAAAAAAGATTTTATTTTATTTTTGTTAAAAATAGTTCCATAATTAAGTATATTTCTAATTTAGAAGCTTTAATAAATTGACTATCAAATATAAAACTGTCGAAAAGTCTTTATATTTAAATTCTTTAAATTATATTAAATCTATTATAAATTTTATAAATAAAAGAAGTAATTTTAAATACCTACGATAGCAATCTCGACATTTTTTATTTATCTTAATAAAATAATAAATATTTTTATATACGTATACAAAAAAATCTTATTGTTATGTAATTTTTTTGTTATTACATAAATGTTAATTTTTCAATTCTTTTTAATTAACTGGAAAGGACTATATACATTTGCAAGGGGATATTTCTGATAATGAATCAGCTATTTCTTATATTTTACAGGATAACAGATTTGCAACAAACCAATCATATATTCTAATATCTTTAATAACAACTTACTAGAAAAATCTCGAGAAATGAAAAGCATTTTATAGTCGATATAACTTAGTCTGTTCATGTGGACAAAATAAAATGGTTGATACTGTTATTTGAAAGCTCTCCAATCAATCTACGAATTTATTTTTTACCGATGCTGAGATTTTTAATTAATTACACCGTTTATTTTGCAACACAAATGCAAATAGTCTTTTACGTCGTATCTTTGCTTATCACAATTTTAAGAAAAACTGTGTCAAAGAGGCAAAAAATATCCATCTTTATAAAGTCATAGTATCAATTTTTTTTTTAATTTTATTAATACTACACAAAAGTATTAACTTTTAATTTTAATTTATTTCGACAATTTTTCATTTCTAGAATATTTTACAATATTTTAGAATATTTTAGAATATTTTATAAGCTTAACAGTGGATATTACATCAGAAAAATGTTTTTTTCAAACTGCTGTATATTAAAAATAGAAATATTAAAATAACCTTAAATTTTTAAAGCTAAATGTTAATACTACCGCGTACCATAAGCAAAATTAAAAAATAAAATTCAGTATTAGTATTACAACGTCATAAAAACTTTCAAAACCATTTTTGACTTTTTTAACATTTTTTTTTTTAATTAATGTGATAAATAATGGATTTGTGTCAGTAAGCAAAAAGACATTGGAAATAACATTTGTATTCACTTTGCAAACAGAGGTTAAATTTTATCGGATGTTATTAAAAATTTAATAATTTTTATAAGTAGATATATTATTATCCAATTCAGAGAAATTATTATAAGAAATGCACTCGATGAATTCCATCGCACCATTTTCAAATAAAAAATCTAAAGAAGTTCACAAAATATCTAATATCATATTAACATTATAATTGGTGTCATTTTTCATTGCTTATCTTTTTTTGAGATAAAGCACAAATATGCAGGTTTGCCAGTTTTAAAGTTAAGAGCAAATACTATATTGGTTTAGGAGTCCCACACGCATTGATACAATCGGAGGGTTAAAACAAATAAAATTAATTTGATATATATTCTTATTTTATTCCAATTCTTAGCCTTATTTTTATTCTTTATGCAATTCAATATTCCATCTTCAAGTTTTGGAATACTTCTTGTCAAGAGAAAGTAGTTAACTAGATGCAATACGCACATTGGTACGCCAAGAAAATTACAATCTACACGAGTACGGATTACATTAGAGACAAGGACAAAGGATGGAAAACTGAAAAAAGGCTGAGCACGTCTGAGTTTCGGACGTACTGCGAATAGACATTCTCGTGAAATGTCACGAGCGCACAAGGAATAAAGAGAAACAAAGGGATCAAAGAAGGAAAGAGGAACAAGACACTAGGAGAAGAAGACAAAACAATTGCTCTGGGACTTCTGGCCACTGAGAGATAAAAAATTTCGAAGGACCGAATCCCGTTGTCATCCTTCTTCCAACATCCTTGTGTACGCGTTTCGTAAACGCGTTGTATTTTGCATCGCGTAAGATTTTTAAATATTCAAACGAGGCTCCTTAGAGAATTGCTTGTATACACTTTAATATGTATTACATAAAATAGATAAATAAGCTTTATCAAGAGCAAACGTTAATCAGCGTAATAAAAGAATTACATCTATTTTTGATTCAGAAAAATTTTGTAAAAGCTTGTAATATTGTATTAAAATTATCTTATTATAATTTCTATAGATAATACCTGTGATAGTTACACAGTTATGCATCATAGATAATGTCTATTAATAATTTAAAATTAAATATCAATTGTTTATTAATATTTTTGTACGAGAACTGAGTAAGCTAGTATAAGTAAGATTCCTAGAAGAAACTGAGAGAAAAATAGAAATAAAAAAGGACAAGAAGATAAGAGAGAACAAGATAACAAAAGCAATGGCTGTGACAGGAATGGAAGACAAAATATTCTTTTTTTGAAAGAAACAGAAAGAATAGAGGAAAAGACACAAGGGCGCGAAAACTAGTTAGCTTTTCTCTGATGGCATTTGCATATACTTGCTCACAGAGAAGAGAGAGAGAGGGGGAAGAGAGAGAGAGAGAGAGAGAGAGAGAGAGAGAGAGAGAGAAAGAGAGAGAGATATTTTCTAAAAATATAAATATAAATATGAAAATATAAATCATGCTACGCGCAGAGATAGCAATGGGGATAAAAGAAGAACCATAGAGATAAATAGGAAAGGGAAAGAAAAAAAGAGAAAGAGGGCTAAACCACAGACAGCCAGAAATAATGTACAGACAATGAAGGACAAGACTGGCTGGAAAAGAAGATAGAAGAAAAAAGGGCCGACGAAAAGAATCGCTATCAAAGAATATCACCCCGCTCGCGCTCGCGATGGTTCTCGTTAACATATCAAAGAGTCGCGGGTATATTTAAATTTATTCCTCCCTGGTAGCGTCTCACCTTTGCGTGGTTTTACGTATCGAGGCCATGCTATGCAAGCGCGACACGTGACCAGATATTCATGAGAAATGGAAAGAGAGAAGATCCTCTTTGAGATTTTCATAAAGTCCGCCTGGACGAAAGCTGGTGAAATCCATTCTCATCCCTGTCTCCGCGATCGTAAAGTGCTTTTCACCGATATCCCGATTCGCCATTGTCCATTGTCGAATTAATAGAGTGCACGCAAAGAGGGTTTATTTTTTAAGGTAGTAACAAAAGTCCCGATTGTTCTTTAAAATGCCATCCGCAAAAATGCCCGCTTATACATATATGTGATTATGATATGCATATTTTGATAATTAATGTATTTAATGTAGTATTATATTTTCAGATACTGGAATTGTAAGTATTAACACAACATATATACATATATTTAAATTTGAGCTTTTCTTGAAAAAAAAATTAAAACAAAAATTTAGTTATACGTATACTATATTACTTCACAATTTTTTAATGTTCATAACATTGATTACGACAATTATACAGAAAGAACGGTTGTTGAAGTATTTAAAAATGTAGTTAAATAGAAATCTGAAAATAATCTTGTGGGATAGCTGAAATAATTATAAAGAATGTTTAAGCGTGATGAGTAATATTGTAAAAGTTTTGATATTTTAGCAACCAGTTTGAGAATATCCTATAACTATTTTGGTCTAAATAATTTTATTCTAAATAATTTTAATTTCATATCTGTATTTAGATAAATAAATTTTTAGGCACAAACAAAACTCTTTTTCCAGTAAAAATGTATTATAAATAAAAAAGTTTTATTATTTAGTATTATTTAAAAAAGCAATTAAGTCATTCGTTATAATAAAAATTTTTTAATTTGTAATTGTATCTTTAAATAAAAAGTCCTCTTTAATTAAAAAAAAGAAACGCACCATAAAGTAATCGTAGAAAATTTTTGTGTGAGATATTACGTATATCTTATTTACACATGCTACTGTTAGTTTTAGCGATCGCTTATGCAACTTGTCTAAAGTGTAGTCGTTATGTTGGAAGAAATGAGCAACAACATAAGAATATATTACACTATTAAATATCAACCTCGGCTACATCTCGGCCTAAATATTCGGAAGTGTTTTTGACATTATTTAAGTTTCTTATCAATATTGTAGAATACAATTTATAAAGAAACTTTTTATACGTCTATTTTATACGTATTTCTATTAAACTACACTGTTTATTATTTTAAGAAACATATTAAAAACTTTATAATTCATTTATAAAAAAAATATTACTTTTTTATGTCGTCCTTTTATTTTCAATTGTAATATTATAAAAAAAATTATAACATTTAATCTAACATAAATCATGGTAAAAAGTACTATAAAACTAATTTTTAAAATTTTCAAGAGAATTTTAAAACTTTTCATAACTATTTCATAAATATTTGTACGGTAGAAAAACAAAATAAAATTACGAAACTACAGCAATAAACTCTCTCACGCTTTCTCTCTCTCTCTCTCTCTCTCTCTCTCTCTCTCTCTCTCTCTCTCTCTCTCTCTCTTAATTTCAATACTAATAATTTTATTTAAAAATGTGATGTACGTATAAATCATGGAAGAGACCGTAAAATTCGGGAATATTTTTCACAATTCAAAAGTGGAACAAGATGAATTCAAAATTTGCATATTACTCTTCGTTATAACAGAGTATGATAAGTAAAATATGCGCAATTCAATTAAGCGTTTAATAACTAACAATAAGCTAAAATAATCTATTGCACACCTATTACTACCTAGTTTTCTGTGTCTGCGTCTTTTATATATAATTGATATATTTAATTTATCTTTTGCTTTATTCTCTAGATGTTGAAAACTTATTCATAAAAAAGGCCATTTACAGAAATCATTGAGTTTTTTTTCTAATTTTAGGTAGTAAACTGAAAAAAATTATTAAACCACGTCTCGGTGCACTTGATATGTGTAACAGAAATATGTCTTTCTCGTGAATAACAGAATGCATTATACATTCGCGTAGGAATAATGCTTGGGTCCATTTATTACAAAGCGCGCATTTCTTTTATGTCCAGCGTCCGTACGTTGTAAACTTTTTATTGTACCGCCATCAATTTGAACCATCCGCGATATCGATCTATCTTGACGTGGGTACAATACAGATTGTGATAATCCACAACTATCTTTCTCTCTCTATTCCTGAAACGAAAAGAAATGTTGCGTATCCATATGTTTCTTTGTTGCCATTTATTGAAAACATTCACGACATGCGTGATAAAAAATTAATCCTATTCGCTTTTATATTAACTAAAATAGTTCTGTCCTTTAGACAGCTGCCATACACAAAAAGATATTAGAATAATCAATCAAATGCTTTGTGCAGTAAAATAAAGAAAAATAAATATTTTTTAAAACACATTTAAAATTATATGTTATATAATTAAGCAACTTAATAGTATTCATTCATTAATAGTATTCATGCACTCAGAAGCATCTATAAGATTCTTTTCCCTGAAAAATATTAAAAGTATTAAATTGTTCGTCAATTTAATTTGTAAATTACGCATTCTGGTTTCATAGAAGGACTGTTCGAGACCGATAAAAATTTGGCGTGCAGTTTATGAACTGAAGCTAGTAAGATCATACAAAAATTATTATTAGGCATCAACATCCGTAGACAGATCTCCGTAAGCAATTTCATCTTTACATTTGATATACTTTTATCAACTCTAATAATAAGACTTTCTTTATGTCTCATATTTCAGTTATGCCTAAATATCAGTAAAATGTTATTCAAATCTATAGGTAGATATTAGAAGATTCTCTGTAACAGATGATTTAAATTAGATTATAATGTCCTGTTTGTGATATTTATAAGTAATTATCACAATTCCAAAGGCTTAAGAACTGGAAACTAATCAATTTATTCATCTTTCACGTGGCTTCTGGTTGGTCCGCGTAATGCAAGGGAATTTTACATAAACAGCCTGATAAAGCGTCGCCGTCGCGGCGCAACGTTAAATGTAGATTAGCCTCCGTGCTCGGGTGTAACGCGCGAAAAAGTGAAAACGTTACTCCGAGACGACGCCGGGATCGGTTCCATCAAGGGCTCGTGGGATAAGTAAGAAGGGCCATTTTTCAGTGGCGACGCCTTATCCGGGACACGGCGACACCGTGTAATACCGTGGTGGCGGCTTATATGCATTTATAAGATATTCATAAGACCCCCGGCGCCTCAATTCTCGCAGGCGACAAAGGGCGGCTTGACGACCATCCTCTGGCCCTGCAGGATAAAGGATCAGGAGTAGGTGCACGACGGTCGGCAGAGACGAGCCTTCGCTTTTGCGTCCCACGTCCCGCAAGCTTCCTTAAAACGGCCCGAAGTTCCGCGAACTGCGTCACAGGAAATTACTATGAACTTTCGCACAGATTGAAAAAGTTTTTCGAAAAGCGTTCCGATTGTTAAGACGACGACGCTCACATTTCCCGCGTGGAGCGTTGGTTGGGAAAACCGCCTCGTTTGAACTTTTATCGTGATTCGTCGCTATTCTCATCCCTATTTTCGCCCTTCGTGCGGCTACGTAATGATGGAATTACATCGAATCGAATAATACATCTTCCATGAGCTACCAATAAAGTTTTACACTCATTAGAAGATTTATTTTTCTTACGAGCAAATCCTCGTAAAATCAAAATGTCGAGTCAATCTTTATTTCATTTCTCACCGTGACTTTCTAACTGATTTATTTTTTCATTAAGAGGTGTTTTCTGGGCTGTCATATGACAACGGCATCTCTCGAGATGGCGCAAAATTTATCTTAACGGTGAGGCATCTTGTTGTAAAGTTTTCTTTCTCGAAGTTATTATCGTACGCCTAGTCTCATACAATATAAAAGTCGTATAGTGGATCGTAAGATTTGCGATATTATTCGAAGTTAATCCTCTTATTATGCTATTATACTTCCAGCTTTTCTTCCACTTTATGCTTCTTAGTAGCTTATAAAACGGGAGAAAATTATGCAAAAGCTTAAAATCTTATAATCTACTAACTACAAAGAAATAATTTTTAATATTTTTTCTTTTTTACAGTAATGTAAAAAATTATATCTATTATGTCATTAGTTTATAAAATCATAAGTGTAAGATCATTCGATTGTATTACAATTACTGTACCCTGAAAAAAAAACTAGATTCAAATAAATATTTCTTTGAATAGTGCCAAGAAAATATTTTATAGAAAATCAATAATATTTATTTAAAACAAGTACTAGTTTTCTATAATTTAGAAAATATTACTTGTTTGAAATAAATATTATTCATTTTCTATAAAATATTTTCTTGGCACTATTTAAAAAAAATATTTATTTGTATCTAGCAATTTTTTTTTCAGTGTACTTATTTGCAAATTTTAATACTTTAATTGGTTAAGTATGCAACTCTTTAATAACGTATTCTTTCTCTCTCTTTTTCTTATTAAGCGTATTAAATTTTTTGTTATTTTAATAAAAATTAATCAATATTTACATATTATTTCATGAAGATATGATATATACTTTTATTGTACTTAAAGCTCTTGCTTTTAAAATTTCATGTCAGATTAAAACGTAAGAAATAAAAATATGACATACTATAAATTTTTCTTTTTCTTTTTCTTCTCATTATTTTTTAAGAGTATTCTTTAAACAACAATCAATGTCAAATTTTGGATTCATCCTTTTTATCATAAAAAATAGTCCTCAATATACAAAGAAAATTTTTCTTATTATTTTCTGGAAAAAATCGTACAATCGCTATTTTACTACGGAAAGATAATAATCAGCATGAATGCCGTTATTCAAATGTGATTTAATTTATCACTGTACTTTTCCTCATGCATTACTTTTTTTTCATGCCATCCATCATCGATGGAAATGTTGTATACTTCGAATCCATTGGTCGCTAATCGCGATCTCAAAGACGTGCTGTGGGAGAAACATTAACGGGTTAAATAGGAGGCGTGTCCTCTTAACGCTCTAGCCGCTGCACCTGCAGTAGTGCAAGGACAATGTACCTTGCTGTAAATTCCACGTACTTGCCTGGTGGGGTGGCTTAATGCAGATTTAGGTGGGTGCCTGGCGCGCGCATGCGGCTTTTACATCCCATAGACTTAGGCTAATTAATTTATAGACTGCGCCCTTATCTGTTGCTGGCGCCTACTACACAGCTACTACTGCCGGATAGTGAGCGTCAGCGAGTTGCGCTAAGTGCGCCGGCAGGGAAACCAGTTACCATAGATTCGTGGCGATAACGCGTTTCTTCCCTCTTCGCCTACCCGGTCTCCTACCAGACTTCAGTTGGAAGTTAGACGAGAAGGGAATCGACTCGCGCGTCTGGGAATCGCAAATGATTTCCGTGTGGTCGGTCCAGTTTGAGCAGCCATCATGTCTTTACTTGAGATTGTAGACATCCTTACCGAGACAATCTGAGGTTGTTCGCGCTACGCCTAAGGGACGAAAACTCTCGCTTCCTCAAACAATGCTTATACGAATAACTATTAAATATAAATGCATATTTTAAGAAATGCTTGATTATTGCTTGTTATGTTTTAAATAATACATGTTTCATTAAGAGCACTTCATGGATACAAATAAATCTTTTCTCTTTTCCTCTTCAATGAGGGATTTAATTTACAAATTTTAATTGCATGAGAACATTAATATTAATACAACACCGTAAACAAGTCGACATTTCTCTAGAAATTTTTTTTTAATTAGAAATACAAATGGAGTAATAAATATGTTTATGGATGTGATTTTTTTTTATTAATATATGAAATAGTTAGTATCGCACATTATTGAAATAGTATCATCTCTGTGCGTTAGAAATTTTTTTGTAGGCTTCAATGCGTCAAATCTCGATCATAAAAAAAAAAATATACATATGTATATTTGTCAATTCGAGACGCATCGTGCAAGAATGCTGACGCTGTCGTCAACGATGTGTCGCGAAGCGTAGGTGGTGGAGCTCGTTAGATCAGTCGAGCACCCCGTGAACGCTGTTAATTGCATCGCGCCAGTGAACGTGCACGCACCGATTTAGTTTATCGCTCGACTTGCCTAGTGCAGCTAGAGACGGGGTTGCGAGAACGTGGCGACGAGACGACGATACGCGCGTCAATGTTGTATGAGTGCGAAACTGTGTACATGGTAGGAAGCAATCAAATTTCCCCGGGAAATCTTTGTGGCGACGTGGTAGAATAGAATTGTGGATAAACTGAGTATTCAGACTGGTGATCACGAAAGCTTTTATACGTCGCAGGAAAATGCGTTATAGTTAGCGACGAAAAGTCAGCAGACGGTCACTGGAAATTGGCTTTTTAATTGGCAATGTGTGCCCGGATGTTTTTCATGGAATTTAGTCTACCACGTAGGTAGGTATTGGGATAAAGAAATCGATACGTAGAAGTGAAATATGTGAAATTTTTCGCATGGATGTCTCGCGCAAAGTATAGTTTTTGTTCCCTGGAGAATTCATTTAAATATATGAAATAATTAATTATCAAATGTTTGTGTGTGTATAATAAAAATATTTTTAGATTAAAACATGCGCGCGTTAATCTAAATACAAGACAATTTTTGTAATATTTGTAATATTTTTAATAGCAATGACTGCAGCGATTCTATTTACGATTTTGTATCAATAGATTTGAATTTATCGAAATAAATTGTTAGAATTTATTCCGTTATTGTATCTTCTCGTGATGAAAGTAAATTCATACGGGTTTAAGATCAACACTCGATTTAAATGTCAGTTGGTAGTCTCGAAAATAGGATGCAGACAGGCCATGGCATCGCGGTAGAGGCAGATAGCATTGCATATTTCATGCTGCACAGTACGTAACGTGATGCACGTCCCGCATGGGAAATCCTAACGCGGCCGCATGTCCGAGTTCTACGTCGCGCAAACTAGAGTAAAGCTCGTCCATGGAAAACGGTGTCACGGAACCGAGACAAATTCATTTCGTTGTGCGTTGGCACCCTAGGTTCATCCATTTTCTTCTGCGTCAGGGTGACAGGGTAGATCCTGCTATATTAATCGTTCAAGCCGCCATTTAGTAAAAACGCCACATTTAAACAACACGTTACTATAATTTTGTACAGCCAAATAAAAATTCAAGATTTATATGTCAAACAATTATATCTTATACAATTTAATATTTATGTTAATTTATATGCCAAAAGGTATATTATAATCTGAATCCAGCGTTAATAAAAAACAATATTAACTGCCACAGCTCATCAACAAAAAACAAATGAAATTATTAATTATTCAAAAATGCCTACATAAATTATATAAATATGATATTATAAAAATTTTGCAAAAGCTACGAAAGTAAACAAAATATGTAATATAATCTTGAAAATTAACAGATTCCAATTCAGTCTAGCGTTCTAATTATTCTTCCAATCCGCTATTTCGGAACTGCAGAGGTCATTATTGTTAAATTGACTAGAATACTTTTAAAATTCTTTGCATACTTTTATTTCAGATCTATATCCTTTCATTTCCACTAATCTAGTGGAAATGAAAGGAAAATAGGGCAGACTTTAGGACAGAATTTTTGTAGAAATAGAAAACCAAGGTAGTCCTATTTTATTTTGTTAAATTCAATTTAAAATGAAGAAAATTGATTCTCAAGTATAATTCATCATACTATTTTCCTTTAAAAATTTAATACATATTAAATCGTTAAAAAATGGTTTAAATTTATGTTGCATTTTAGAACTTTCTTCTAAATATAAATTTACTGAGAATTCTTCTAGTAGATAATAATTTATTACCTACTAGAAGAATTTCACTAACTCGAGGGAATTTCGTGTTAGTGAAATTCTTTCTAAAAATAGGAAGGAATAGCAATCCCATTTCATGAGATCGGAAACATTGTCGGGTGTAACAGCAGGGATATCCGACTGTAGTGGCATTAGATCAACGTTGTAGAGGAGAGAAAGGTAATGGATTTCTGAAAACTTTATTCCTTTAGGGATAAGGACCAAGGCGGACTTTACGTCCGCCAGGGAATATGAAGTTTCGAATCGCGGAATTAGCGGATCTCTAATAGGTCCCAATGAAAGTTTCGCATAAGGCTATCGAAAGTTTTCTGTTCTAATGGACAAAAGAACTTTCCTCTATTTGATCAAACAGCCGAGACTTAAGAAAATCCTGGCAAAAGGCTGGTCGCGAAATTGACCGAAAGTTTTTCGTGAGAGCCACAAGCTGACGCGACAAAAATTCAAAATTGTGACAAAACATGCGGATATATTATTTCCGTCATTTATTAACGCTATCCTTTAATTTTAACGTATTTGTATCTTACATCGGAAAATATATAAATATAACAATTAAATATAAAGAAAAGATAACTATCTATTAAATTGTACCTCAAATTTTAATCTATAAATAATATTGTTAATCAAAATATTAAACTAAATATCATGTTTTATTAATAGATACTATTTCGAATATATAGAAGTCCTATCAAAAATGTTAGAATGCAAATTCTAAAAACAAATTCAAATTATACCACTTATAAATAAATACATTTTGTGGAACAAAAAATATATTATTCTTATTTTAAAATATAAAGAATCGATGTGAAAAAGTACATGAAAAGTTATTGATGAAAACCGCACATGTAGCTGTTTTTAAAAAAAGAGTTACATTGGTTGGCTGTATGAGAAAAATGTCCGCATGGATGACAATGACAGCGATTGGACGACCAGTGAAAAATCGACTAGATTGTTATTTCACAATGTCGCGAAAGGTATTTTACTAGATAGTAAACGGATCAAGTCTATTCCACCCAGCGACTGCTACTGACAGGCTAATTACTGAAAGCATGAGTATTTTTATTGATACAGCCACCGGCGCTGTAACTGACACATCCGGGTATAAAAGCGGAAAATTAATTTGTATATATACAATGGCACGCACGTTGCACGTTTGTGTAAGATTGCCTCCGCTTGCGGTTGTGTCCTGCGCATGTAATTTAGTACAGTTTATTTTTTCTTTTAATCATTTCTGTCTGATTAAATTTAGTTTACAAGAATCCTTTAAACAATCTAAAAATTTAACAAAAGTACGCTAATACTTTTAAATTAACTAGTAAATTTTAAAAGTTCTATTAAAAATAATGCTTTTCAACTAAAGTAATACTTTTTGCATTATAGAATTCGGAATTATGTATCGTAACTTAAAAGGTTTTCAATGAAATATACATATAAGTTATAAATATATAAGTTATGCAACTGTACCCTTCTTATCAGGCTTGAATTATATTTGTAGCACAAATTTCCATAGTAGTAGCGTTTTTTTTTTATTTAAATGTTTACGAGTGTCGGTGAATATTGCGTTGATTCTGTGCGATTTTTTCCGTGCAACGTACAATTTTACAAAGCTAACGGAGCGACGCAATTTCAACGTCCACTGGCCACCATGATTTTCTCCTCCCCGCCATCTCGTCATTAAATTTATATTTGCCCGGGTTGACCAGGGCGCGAGGCACGAACGGATGGCAAACGACTGTCGTTTTCGCGAATAAAACAGGAATCCGATGTGGAATCAGTTTGCCTCGCGTGGTGGACATTACCGCCTTGCTCGCTGGAAGGCCGCACTGCAACCGCATAAAATTGCAGAGATTCACATCATGCGGTCCCACTTGCAGTTATTCCATAGTGGAAATATCAGATTGTTTTTTTTAACGGAAGGTATGCGTGACATTTATGTGTTAAATACACAAGCATTGTTTTTAATCAATCTGTATTGTCTTTGATCAAGTAACATGTTATACTAGGAAATTAAAAATTTTTTAAACAAATTTTCTTAAATTATTGTATTAAAATTTTTCATTATACATATATAATATAATTTATAACAAAATTTTAAATTTTATAAAATTAAAAATTGTTTTGTATACACAAATTAATAAAATTACACTAAAAGAAAAAAATAAATTTTTTCTAACAATTTTACATATGTACTTATGGATACAAGTAATTAAAAATAATGCAATATGTTTAAGATTCACTGCGAATACAGTAGAACAAACAAAGAATTTTAATTCTCTTGCAAAGATTTGTATCATGTGCCTCGGTCTATTTTCTGATATCTCGCGGCAGAAATATAATTTTTGATAAGACACGTTTCTACATTGTACAGAAGTTAATTGCTTCACAATCTAAATTTCTTTTTGCATTTAATATAATAGGTTACTGATAACAACGTGGAGATATACAAATTAAACCAGTTATCTAACTTGTTATGTGTGCACACACGCGCGCGCGTATGCATGTATGTGTGCATATGTATACATAAAAAATAATATTATAGATATAATCAAAAAGCATATTAATTGTAATTTGTTTTTAAATATATTAAATATTTAATAACGTTACATGGATATTATATTAAATAGCGCGTGTACTTTATGTGGATGTGTACTACAAATTAGTGTATTATATATAATTCTATTATATAGACTATACTAAGTTTTTATATTTCTCATGCTTGAAAGCGTTTTATCAGCAAACTATTGAATTTACTTTCGACGTTCCATTGTACAACCGCAATCATTACAAAGTGCATCATTGCGAGACGTACCATTAAAAAAGCGCAGATAAAAAACCTTCGATATTGTTGGTTAATATCTTTTTTTTAACACTAACACGTAAAGTTTCCATTAGGCGTATTATTACTACGCGTTCGACAAAAGTTCGCGTTTCCCATTTGCAGTTTTTCTGGCTCGCAGTATCCAGCCGTCGTCGATAGACACTGCTATTTATAATCCGGAAAACGACGCTGTTACGCTCTCGCGCGTCCGATGAAAAGTGAAATTTATGCATGCGTGTACATCGAATACTCCATAACTCGTAATAACGTCGTATGAAAAAACAAGTTTTGTTTCACAATACCTTTATACCAATAATTTATATTGGATTGAACAAATGGCTGTTATAAATGATAGTTGGATTAAAATTTATTGTTGAAAAGATATTAAAATCTACTATACTACCCAGCTTTAGAAGATTTAAAAAAATATATCGTGTTAATAATAATTTTATCAAGCTCGTTAAAAGTTGCTTTTATCATTATGATTTTGAGTTATCGTTTGTTTATTTTGTTATAAATAAATAACTACATATACGTTATTTTTCTCGTTCAATAAAAGGAGAGTATGATATTTTTTATAAAACTTATTGTATAAATTTGTATTTTGTAATTCTGTATTTTATCACTGAAACTGAATAAATTAACACATTATTCTATAAATATTAATTAAAAATAAATATAATTATTTTTGACCACTCTGAATAAAATTATCAATTGATGTAGCATTCAAATATGTACATCAAACAATTATAAACTTATAAATATGCACTTTAATAAATATATGGGCATGTAAATATAAAGTGCAATTTATAACAATTTTCAAAGTTACTTTCTCTATAATAAAATATAATTAATAAAATTATTACAAAACTTAATCAATAGACTTTTTTGAATATTTTTCATTATGATTCAAATAAAAATCTCTTTATCGTTTTCTTCCTACCCTCCTCTCTCTCTCTCTCTCTCTCTCTCTCTCTCTCTCTCTCTCTCTCTCTCTCTCTCTCTCTTTCTATCTATCTTACATTAGTATAGAGAAAGGTAAGTCCATATTAACATAAGCCTCTTAAAACGGTAACCTTTTATTTCTCGAGAATTAAACATTGTATTGCACCAATAAAAACATGAACTGTTTAGATAACAAAAATAATTATAAAAATAAAAATCTATAGTTTATACGTTCATGGCTTTTTTTCTATAAATTGTCTATTTTATATTATTAAATAGTTTATTTTTGTGTATATTCATTAAATTGCTTTAATTTTTTATTAAAATGTTCAATTCTAATCTTTGTTATATAAATTTTAATATATTATTTAATATATAGAAATATATTTTTTAAAACTTGTCTTGGTTCAATTTATTCTATAAATAATTTCTTTATGGAGCTATGTTTAAATTCTGCCATTACTGCCTAACATGATGTAAGAAGAAAGGTAAACTACTGCACGTATAATGGCGGGTTTATCATAAAAAAACGCAGATTTGTAGAAAATTTTTTTTAATACTAATTAGTTTTAATATAATCTATAAGTCATCAAAAAGCAGTAAATGCTGCGTATCTTCAGAAATGATACACTTCTCTTCTTACTTGCTGCCTGCATTATGCATACCAGTTTTGGGGGCCCGATTTCTTAGATATTCATTTTTGGTTATATATCAAGAACATTAATTATTACAAAATATAAAATAGTATTATATTAATTTGTATACAATCTGACATAGAAGACACTTTTTAATTTATATTTACGTTTTCAAAATTTTAGCTTATATTTAAATAATATTATCTTAAGAAACAAAACGCTAGTCTTAAGAAAAGAAAGTGTAATTTTTTTCTATAACGTTTTATATAACAGTTTAGAAAATTTTTAATTTATTATTAAAATAAATGCATTATTAAAAATATAAAAAGTAATAAATAAAAAGAAGTGATACAAATATTTCAATTAAAAATTAGATATAGAATTTCAAAATATTTTTATTGTTTTTAATTAATTCTTATTTTTGTCAAATAATAGAAAGAGAGAGAGAGAGAGAGAGAGAGAGAGAAAGAGAGAGAGAGAGAGAGAGAGAGAGAGAGAGAGAGAGAGAGAGAGACTGGGAAAGACAGGGAGAGACAAGGAGAGACCGGGAGAAACAGAAAAAGGCAGGGAGAGGCAGGGAGAAACCGGGAGAGACAGGGAGAGACCGGGAGAGACAGGGAGAGACCGGGAGAGACAGAAAAAGGCAGGGAGAGACAGGGACAGACAAGGAGAGACCGGGAGAGACAGGGAGAGATAGGGAAAGACCGGAAGAGACCGGGAGAGACAGGGAGAGACAGAGAGAAACAGGGAGAGACCGGGAGAGGCTGGGAAAGACCGGGAGAAACCGGGAGAGACAGGGAGAGACAGGGAGAGACAGGGAGAGACCGGGAGAGACAAAGAGAGACAGGGACAGACCGGTGAGAGAGAGGGAGGGAGAGGGAAGAGAGAGAGAGAGAGAGAGAGAGAGAGAGAGAGAGAGAGAGAGAGAGAGAGAGAGAGAGAGAGAGAGAGAGAGAGAGAGGGGGGGGGGGGGAGGGGAAGAGATACTATAAAAGGCTCAAGATTTCTTATGCCAAGGTTTAAAACTAACGTTTAAAAGCTATTAATTAGATTCAATCTTTTTATATGTGACCAGTATTGAAGATATTTATTTCACATGACTTAATGCGCTTTTCTGTGATTTTTCACATATACGTATGTCTGGAACAATGGCGAAGCATAATTTAAACAGGAAAAAATGATATTCCGCAGACGTCGTAAGTCAACGTAAACCATAGAGAACGCGAGGCGTAATTTCGTGCGGTAAATCTGCGACGCTCGTAAATCGCTTTATGGAAACTCCGCCTATCTGCGCTTGAAATCACCACATCCTTAAAGAGTTCAGATATAAATGCTTGTGCAATGCAGCCGATTTTTGCTGCGACATACAGCAATAATAAATTCATCACGATTGTTTTTAACTATGAACAAAGTAAAAAGCAGGGTAGAAAATGGGGAATAATAAGTTTATAACTTGTGTGTACAGAATATATTATAAAACATATTAGAAAATTTCACATATTGGATACAAGAAAATCTATGTTAATTAATTGTACATGTGTTATATTTCTATAATCTTCCATAATATAAATTATCATAGTACAAAATAATAATAAACGTTGTTCAATTCTTTAGTAATTAAATGCATTTTTTATTTTCTAGAATTTATCTTAAAATCATTCCGTCGGCGAGCAAAAAGCTTTTTATTTACGAACCTATGAGAATCAAGTCAATAAAATAATTATTTCGCGAAATACCACGACCAATCATAAGATACGACAGCCGAGAAGAGAATTATCCTATAAGAAGGACAAGATTTGTTTCTTGCTCGTCAGTCTGTAGAACGGTGCAGCTGGCGCATATGAAATTTCCATATTCACGCCCGGCGAAAAGTGGCGTTGCTTCGTTCTCTTCACCGGGGTAAAGCGAGCGATAGCGAGGCATTTGCAATTCTCGAGAATTCGCGAGGAATATCCTGCGGAGTAGGTGGCGGGTGTGACGCAACCCTATGAAATCCTATATCTCGCTCGTGTATGAGACGCGCGGATGTAAGACAGAAGGGCACAGCTGCATCTGCTGCAGTTTCCACGACGGCAATAATCGTAGTGAAATCATTGGTATTCATTCCTCTCTCTCTCTCTCTCTCTCTCTCTCTCTCTCTCTGCATCTGGGAGCGATTAATTTTGCATGTTATATTTGGCATATCTTCAGAATTTATCTAGTTCCATATTAAGGTAAATCTGATTTTCTCTTGATTACATTAATTGGCGAATATTAATAGAAACCATAATCAATTATTTTTGAAATATAAATCCAAATAAAAAAATTGTATCGTTTCAATAATACATATTGTTATTTATTCTTAAATTACTAAACATATAGATTAAGATTATAATTTTAATTTGTACAATTCCACGATAAGAAAAGTATGAATACATATCTGCATTGATTTTTCGTATATGTTATTAACATGTTATTGTCTACAAAGTTAGGAAACTAATTAAAAAGTTAAAAGTTAAATAATAAAATTGCAATTTTTGAATTCTACTTATTTGTTTTTAAATAAGTTAATTTTTAACTTCAATTGGTTATTTTTAAATTACTTTAATTTGTACACGTTTTCTCTTAAGTTAAAAGTTTATCTAAATAAAAGAAACAAACGAAAAAATAAAACATTCCTATATATTAACAATATTTCTTCGTTATCTTATATAATTACCTTACAAATAAAATATTAAATTGATTTAATAATCCATATTGTAATTTTATTGTTTAAAACAATCCAATTTAAAAAAATTGCGTCATTCTAATTTAATATAAATAAAACTTTTTAAAATTTAGTTTCAATTTAATTTTATCGTAACGTAAATTTCTTGAGTTATTTTTATTCGTTGCTTTTGATGTAAGTGAATTAATTCTGTAAACCATTAACTTCAACTTAGTTTAGTTAAGAAAAAATGTTAACAATTCTGATTATTTGAAATAATTTCTTAAAAAGATTAGAAGTTTTACATACTCAATATATCAATTTTTAAACAGCTAAAATATACAACAAATCTCATTTTATTAAGTTAACGTTTCGCATATGTAATGTAAGTAATGTAAGTAATGCATGATAACGAGAGCCCTTAAACCCTTTGCTAATGAATCGAAGTTAGTGTTACGCACGCTGAACGTGTAACAACTTGCATATATTATCTCAGATCATTAGACATCAAAATATCGTCCACGGTTATCTTCATGGAAGTTCAAGTACTTGGGTCTGGAGCCTCATTATACAGTAACCGTATCTTCGTCCGTTGAAATGAGAAATACGTTATCCAAGAGCTCCCGAGGACCGTTAATTAGGAACAGGGTAATAAGGGATATTAAGATTTCATACATCCCTTGGGACACCAAGAGGCTTTGAGAAACGACCCTTAAGTTACTACGCCAGCTTTCTGCGACACTAAGTTGTTCGCTATTGCATATATAGTAGATGCAAAGCCATATAAAAATGCCACGAAATTGTCATCAAGAAAATAGCAGCACAACTTGACGCTGAAATACAATCTGTTTTCATGCAAATATATTCCGGCTTCTTTCCTAGCCCATCATAGCTCATCAAATATAATTTAAAATTTTTTACGCACACATATACATTCTGAAATTTTGTTTGCATATTTTAACAAAAAAGTCTAAATTTCAAGCAATTGAGAATTTCAAGTGATGTAAAATTAAACAAAAACATAAGATTTTGCTAGTGCAGTCCTTTAAATGTACTGATGTCTCAACAGACTTAATATACAGACTGACGAGCAAGAAACAGTCAACAGACGGTCTTTTTTCAAAATTTTTATATCAATTATTTAATAAGTTTATAGTAATTGTATTGTTAATCAATAGTTTACATTACATGTATTATAGATTTTTAATACTGCAGTTTATAGAGAATGGTTATGTGTACATACGTTTATATATATTCTGTACTATTTTCTCTTTATCTTGAATAAATAATAAAATTTTGAATAATTTTGTAACAAAGCTTTTTGTGTTTTTTTGAACAAAATTAATTCTTTTCAATCTATGTTTGTGAAGATGGGGCCACATCCAATGACATGATCCGATGTCGTCATACACATTTTATAAATAACATCTTAATAATAAATATTTTATAATTTTGAGTTTAGAATCAGTCGAACAGCACATTGACCAATGTATTCACATAAAGTAATTTTCAATTTAAAATATCAAATATTAACAGTAATTTTAAACCGTAATGCCATCATTTCCTGTATTATTACGTTCTATACATATTTTAAATTTTTGTATTTTAAATATATTTTTTTGTATTTTTACTGATAAATATGTCAGCTACAATAAAGCCCCATTTTTGTGATTAAAAAGTCAAAGTGTTTCAATAAATTCTATTAATCAAGCTAAATGTACATCAATCAACAGAATATTTAAAAATTTATCAACGATGGCTATAAACCATTGGTGTATTGATGTTTGCATGTGATAATTTTTTAAACAACGTTTTACCATATAACTTTTATTTATTGTTTATAATTGTTAAACTCATCTGTTTAGTGTGATAGCAAATCATGATATATTCAAGAATTTAAAAGTACATCTAATAATATATTTATTGAACTCATATTTAATGTTATATTATAGAAAAAAATAAAGTATAATTAATCTGTTAAATACTTTATCATAAATAATATTTTTCCATTTTCTTGGAAATACCAAAAAGTGCTAAATATATCACAAGTCTTGATCATTTTTGAAAATGTTATTCTTGTTACAGTTAACTGGTATATATGATAAAGAATTATGTATTATCATAAGGTGACTTTAAGGGCTAATTACATATAAAGTCGATAGTCTATTTAAATTATTTACAGTGCTATCTTGTATCAACAGAAATAAGTCTGAAGAAAGAATATTTCCATACAATTATATACATATCATATATACAAGTTTTAGAAAGAAATAAAAATAATAAATGCTATAAAAAATTAGAAACTTTTAAATTTCTTAGAAATATTTTTTACAGCACCTATCATTTTTTATTCTTTCTAAAACTCGTACATTATAATCACACAAATATTCTTTTTTTAGACACATTTTTGTTAACACAAGATAGCGCTATAAATAACTCAAATGGAACTTTTTGTTATAACTAACTTTCTCTCTCTCTCTCTCTCTCTCTCTCTTTTTCTCTAAAAAAGAAACAGAGTTTATATCTTTACTTACAACTCAAGACAAAATAATTTTGTAATATAAGTACTTCGTATAACCTGGCAAGTTTAAACAAAAAACAAAGTTATTTTTCTTATGAGTTATATTTAACAGTAACTGTACCAATAAATATAAAATAAATCACGATTTTTAATCAATACAAATAGATGCTTAACTCCATTGTATTATATTGGAACGCCAAGGAATATTGATAATTGTAATGTGCATTTAATAATTAAATCAGCGTTCTTTTGTGTTCACTATATATAATATGTGACTATTTATTTTGTTACTGTGTAGACCATATCTTACAACGATGCTGACTGTTCGATTTTCGGACGCGAAGTAAAGTACAGCCGAATGGCTACTTCGCTTGCCCTGCTCACAATACAATAAATACAAAATACTGACAACTTAACTACCAGTCATCAAACCAACAAACACAATTTATATAAATAAGATTTAGAAGGATAATTTAACGTCTAATACACATTTATGTAAATTATAATAACAAATATCATTTTAATAAATTAATACTAAATTAGTGTCGTCAAATGCTTTAACATACATATACTAATTATAGTATAATATTACAGAAACATACATGCTATATATACATGCAAAATCTATCATTATAGTATATTTCCTTCTTCTTTTATAACACTTATATGGTTAAGCCAAAATAAGGATTAAAATTTTCAAATCAAATTAAATTATGATAATAATTAATATAAATAAATTCGCAATCTGACTGTATTCCAAGAATTGCTCTTGAGAAGAAAATGTTTCGAACGGCAGTTTGAAACGCGTGTGTTTGAACACATTAACGGAGAACTCGATATTCGAGGGATTTTGTTTGTCTCCAACACCTTCTAGACGAACACAATGTTAATGTCTGCTAATGAGTCACTCCGGGGAATAGCATTTGCTTAGTAATTCCCGCAAACACCGGAATTACAATCTGTCAGTAACCATATTCGCAACACTCCTAATATTCGCCGTTGCAAAGTTATTTCCGTTACAGATGATATTTTCCATGACAATGCACCGATGTTTTCCCAATGATTGCTTCTTTTTCTAGTCTCTATACTCAATTTAACTTTTCTTCTATCAATTTGTCATCCATGTCAACGCAACATAAAAGAGATTTGCTGGAAGTCACCTAATGTGGCAGCGTATTTCAAATTAGTTAAAAAAGTAAAATTGAAAATAAGTATCTTTTATATCATAGAATTTGAGTTTTTCCAGATTAATAAGATACGAACACAATTCTATCGATAAAGAACTCCACTTATACATCAATTTTTAGACCGCAGAAAAATGCATTAATGAAAAAAAAATATATAAAACAGAAAAAATAGAAAGAGAAAGAGAGAGAGAAAATTTTTTTAAACTGTAACTAATTTACTTATAATAATATTTAATAAATGTGTAACTTAATCAAGAATCTTTCAAGAATATTTCTTGAAAAATGCATGTTAATGTAAGTAAGTTAATACATTTTTCTAAAATTAGCAGTATAACAAAAATAAAAAATTTTGTACGTTATAATATCCTAATTTAATACAGAATGTAATTTAATCTTTCACATCACTGATTTTGTGTCTTGAGGACATCATATCTGAAAGTTGGCGAGCCGAAAATTATCGCATTACCACGCCTTAATCATAACTGGTGCTTCTACTATCTACTGAGGAATAAGATAGCGTAAAACCGAAAGAGAGAGAGAGAGAGAGAGAGAGAGAATAGGAGAGAGGGAGGAAGAGAGGAAGAACACAGAGACGGGAGAGTCTCACAGCTCCGTTAATTAGCAAGGAAATAATTTCTCGGTCATTAAACCAACCTGCCGCTTTCGTGCAAAGGAGGTGCGAGGAGGCGGATTGTCTACGAGAAGACAATGGTACGCATCTCGTTCACTCTAATTATAGCGCGGTAGAATCTATGATGATAATCTTTCAAGGTAAATCGATTTCTCTTAATGTAAATATATCTACACGTCATGTCAGCTTATTAACGTATTTGAATATTTTACAATAAACAATGAGATATTTCTTGTGTTAAAAACTTTCTTAGTAAAACCAAAACAAATTATGATTAAGAAAAATAATTTTGTAAATTAATATAAAAGTTACATTTATATGCAATTTGACAACTATAAAATACTTCATTTTTAATTATAAAATATTATAAAAACCAGTTTTTTAAATTTAAAATTTCATATAAAAAGTAAACTGATAAATTTTATTAAAAAAATGTTAATTTGCGTTTTATTTGCCAAGATACCTATTTAATATTAAAGTTAAAATTTATATTTTATTAAAATTATGAAAAGATGGAAATAGTATTTGATTAAATAATAATAACAATTATTTTCTGTACAATATTTTTATTATCACTTATTTTTAGTATCACTTACTTATTATATTAAAAATAAAAAATCCTTTTGACTAAATTTGCTATTAAATAACTAATAGAAAATTTATTACTACTGGTTCGATTAATTTTTATAATCATAAATATATATATATATATATATAATATTGCCAATGAGCCAACAATAGATGTTGTATAATTCTTAAAATTACAATCATCAGCATATACTGCACGTTGACAAATTTGTCAGTTTTATTACGCAGTTTTTTTTCGTCGGAATATATAATATTATAAATTAAATTGACTAACAATTTAATATTTTTTGTTATTAAAAATTAAAATAAACGTGTATCTTATAAATTGTCAAAATTACAAATTTAAGTATATTTTAGTAGCTATCACAAAACAGAAAATAAAATAGAATATATTTTATCGATTAAGTTTAATTTTACTTATAAGTAAAATTTTATAAATATATTCCAAAACATGTTTTCATATTAATTATCGTGATAAATGCTACAGTTCGTATATTATAGTAAAATTTTTGGGGGACACACAATTTCCATCACACTTACAAGATCGATGCATAAACCTAACTTCGATTACTTACTCAATTTGACTAAACTTCACGAATCCCAAGAGCAAGCAATTTTGAAGGAGATTGAAAAAGAAGCTGCATTGAGACCGACATACCTTTTACTTTTCTTCTACTTAAAATTGAACTATATATCTACAGCAAAAAATTAAAAAAAATAAAAATTTAACTGAAATCTCTTGATGCTGTTAAATAAATATATTTTGAGGTAACATTATTATTCTACGATTATTTGAACTTATATGTATAATATATTGCATCAAATATTCACCTTTTAAACAATTGGTTGCTAAAGTAGTTTTATTCTTTTATTCTTTTTTTTATACATTTCGATGTAATGTGTGTAGTACGGATTTGTGATTGATTAGAAGTCAAATCTAAGACTAAAGTAAAAATTTGCGCGATTGAAAAATGTATTGAAAATATTTTGGCGCTTCGTAACGATTATTTTTCTATTCAGTTTTTTCGCGAACAAAAATAACGCGGCGACAAGGGATTAATGCGATTCTCTGGAGATTAATCGTTGTTCGCTACTGTCCTTGCTACCGCTTTTATCCACTTGCATCAGGTACTATTTGTGACCACTAAATGCACATTTCTTATAAAATGTGATGTTATCGAAAATGTATGGAATTAAAATACATACAGTTACATGTAGCAATACAATAAATTTAATTATTCAATCTTTCAATTTGTGCAACAATTTTTAATATCTAAAAAGACCTGCTGTACAAAACTATGACTTTGTTCTTTGCAAAATACTTATTATTTTTTAATAATTATTGTAATCTATTTGTTTCTTTCTTTTTATAATATTTATTATAATATATAAGGGTAATGCTAATTATCGATACATTATTTTGTAATTATCATTTTGCATTAAACACGCAGAAATTATATGTCATGATAAAATATCAATATTGCAGAGAATCATACATTGTAGCTTGCAAAATATGATCGCACAGTGGGAACTGGTAGCAATAACGTCATTGATGAACGTACGGTAGATAATTAAGCGATAAACGTAATAAATAGACGTGTGCGATAAGATCAGCGATATAGTTTATCGTGCGTATTGTGTCGCGAACACAGTTATGTACGCGAACGAGCCAACGCTCTTTCATTCACTCAATATGGCAGTATCCTTTTATTAAACCTAAAGTATTTAATTAAACAGCATCCGTATGCACGGTTCGTAGCATATAGTAATTGCATAAGAGACAAGGAGTTGCTGGCGATTAAACAGAATAGCTGGCTGTGCCGCATGCCAACTCCCAGACATTGCGGTGCGATAAACTGCAAGTCAGAACTGCGGCCTCATAGATCGACTATATTTACTAGTGAATATCGGATTGCCTGCTCGCGCAATTAATTTCGGTTCGATGGGAGTTGGTATATATTGCCCGGAGCTTACAACATGTCGAGTAAGAATCGTTAACCTCGAACTAATTTCTGGGCAACCATATAATAATCAGCAAAATTGATATATTAAATTCACGATTCTCAATATACACAAATAAATTAATTGTAATATATTATTATAAAATTATAATGTTTTTATTACGTTAAAAATTTCAATAAAACTTAAATATTAAGTTTTAAATAAAGAACTAAAATGTCAAATATAAAAATATCTAATCATAATAATTTAAGTTATATAAAAATACAAAATCTTTATTACGTTTTATTAAATTTTTATTGGTTAAAGATCACCTATAAGTATCTATTTTAATTAATAATTAATTCTTATAAATATTTATCGAATTGATGTTTAAGATGTAATAATAAATTTTAGAATGAAATTCTTTTAAACATAGTTATATTTAACAAAATGTGTTTATTTTTATTATTCACTATTTATTATTTATATATTAAATTATATATTTTTTTGTTTTATAGAATTTACATTTAGTATTAAAATAAACACGTTTTAAATATACATTTTTTAAATAACAAATATTTATACATATATATATATACAGAAAATTTTGTCATTAAGATAATGTACGTTTAAATAAAAAAGATGTGAATTTTGAAAACAAATATATCTACGGATCTTTTATAGCACCCGATATAGAATAATCAATGCATTCGAGCGTTATGTAGCAGTAAAAAAAATGTTATATTTCTTTAAACAGAACTTTATGTTTTTCACTAGACGTGAAAACATAAATACATCTTGATAAATTATAATAAAAGGAACATTTCTTGTCATTTAGTAGAACATTTCTTGTCGTTTACTAATGTATTGGAATTATTAATACAAATAAATCTTTGGATTGTTTATGTTAACATTAAAAATTTTACTTTTAATTATTTATTTAATTAAAATTATATATTAAAAATTTTCTTTTATGACTAATCACTAATATATTTATATAATAACAACAGTTAAACCGTTAAAAATATATTAATAATTATCTAATTAAATAATTTAAAACAGTTTTTTTAAAAATGATCCAATTATATTGGCTTACATATTCTTATGACATGAAACTTTTAACGGTTATGATTGTCAGATTATTTTCGAAAAAACGGAAATTGCGACAGTAATAGTTATCATATAATATGTTAAAAGGAAATAGCGTTGCGAATAGCTAATCTTTCGTTAACCTACATTACATGCAGTAAGAATACAAAGTTTCTCTTAATTTAACATGCAATCTATTTAGTCCATTAATAGAATTGTAAATATATATATAATAAAACGTTTAATTAAATAAAAAAATATGTCAATGTTAAAACAATAATAATGATTACAAGCAATAGTCTTTAGTTTGTTTTATTTAGTTTAATTCAGCAAGCTATTTAATTTTGCAAAATTGAAATTCAATCAAGTTAACATCAACCTTTTTGCATCGTGGAATACTTGTCAATCATATGTTTCAGAAAAATAATATCATGAATCTTTACAGTATCTTACGTGTAACGTTTCTTTAAAAAAGGAAAATGCACAATGCTACAGCAAACTTTTAATGAATATACATTATCAATTCCGTAACGTTTCCTGACGTGCTAAATATATCGGATTTGATTTCGATTGCCGCAATCAAGCAAAGTTATCGATAGTCACGCAATCGCGAAGTCCGGTTGCAAACACATAATAACGTTTTCTCTCTATTTATTCTCATCGTCCGATAATCGCTGTTGCATCGACGCAACCCTAAGGGCAGCAATCCATGCTCGTCGACGCGTTCATAAAACAATTTGTGAGCCTTTCCACGGCTCGTTGGTTCCTTCCTCGACTTTCTTCCGCACGCCCTCCCTCCATGCATCCATTTTCGCAACTTCTTTCTCGCAACTTTTATCCCACATCTCTCAAAACTCCAAAGCATCCCTCGATTCATTCCCCCGCCTTCGTATTCTTTGAAAGAAGAATTTTCTCATCGCAAGATTAATCGTTGGTCGAGCTCATCCACTAGCGGGATGATGAAGATCGGATTTTCCTCCTTTGAGATCGAAGGCCGCCCTGAGGAACCAGCTGAGCGTAACGAGCCACTTCCGCCGTGCAGTCGTTCATTTTACCGCGAAACGTGAAACTGAAACGCGGCACGCCTCACCGATGTACGTGAGGTTTTTGAAGCGTTTTATTTCCTTCTATAATTTGTTCGGTAGAACACGGAGTAAGTGGATGTACTTAAATACATATTAAATGAGAGCATAGGTATCAATTTATGACTACTATGACTACTATGATTTACAAAGTTAAGTATTAAACTTTTATTAGTAAATATTACAGTTCAATGTTTTTAAGAAAAGCAATATCTTTTTTAATTACTTGTTGAAGTTAATCTGTTTTTAAAAATAAATATTAATTTTATATATAATATATATTATTTTAATAGCAAATATTATAGTAAAAAATATAAAAAATCTTATTTTTTTATTTCCTAAATAGAAATCTCGTTTTTAATAATATAATTATTTTGCATAAACAATGTTTATTTGAAATAATGCCAATAATTAGTTTAAATAATATGTACATATACGCGATGTACAAAACTCGTAGCATAATTTATTGGCATAATATTGACCCAGTATACCTTCAATATATGCCAATGTTGAACTAATGTCTTGCCAATGAATTGTGCTACTAAGGTATATTGCCATTCGACTTATGATATCAATTCGATTTACAATTAAAGTTTCGACTCTGTCGTAAGTAGAATGTAATTCAATTTAGTTCCTATGAAAACTATATTTTATAATTTCATACAGATAACATTGTTTAGTTTATTTCTATTAAAATACAGTTTTTTAAATCTGTTTCTTCCCTTTTAAATTTATTTTGTGATTCTTATTATCAGATAATCATTCAAATTTTAATAAAATGTCATATATTATAATTTTATATTACATAATACCTATATGTTTTTGTTAAAAAACCTGGTTTGCTTAGCCTGTGTGAAGTTAGCACCGCATCTTTCAAAATTGTAAGTTTTATCAAGAGTACTATTTGCACCCCAAAGAGTACTAGAGTTCCTGATAGGTATTAGCAAGAGTACCGCCGAAATATTTAGAGAAATTGCAATTTGAAAATATGAGGTGCTAACTTCCCGTGGCACCGCAACATGAAAAATATATTGTTTTAAAGATCCTATCTTAAAGTACTCGAAAAGTACTACAGTTCCTGATACATTTTAACAATAGTACCAACCGCCAAATATTATAAAAAAATTATTGAAATTTGGAGATGGCACCGCAAAATGAAAAAAATATTGTTTTAATGATCCCATCTTAAAGTACTCAAAAAGTACTAGAGTTCCTGATACATTTTAACAATAGTACCAACCGCCAAATGTTTTTAAAAAATTATTGAAATTTGGGGATGGCACCGCAAAATTAAAAAATCATTCTTTTAATGATCCTATCTTAAAGTACTCGAAAAGTACTAGAGTTCCTGATACATTTTAATAATAGTACCAACTAATAAATACTGAAAAAAAAAATTTTTTAAGATTACAGCCTATCTTTCATAAAAGTGGCCGTAACTCCTTTGCCTTTAATTTCACAGCTTTGTGCCTTAATAACTTTCAAAAGTACTCGCTGGGGTGCCAAAAGTACTCTAATCAAAACCCGGAAATTGTAAAAAAATTTTATCTCTCTAAGGGACTGACTGTATCTAAAAGTGGCCGTAACTCTTTTGCGTCAAGTTTCACAGCTTTGTGCCTTAATAACTTTTGAAAGTACTCGCTGGGGTGCCAAAAGTACTCCAATCAAAACCCGGAAATTGTAAAAAAATTTCACCCCTCTGGAGGACTGACTGTATCTAAAAGTGACCGTAACTCCTTTGCGTCAAGTTTCACAGCTTTGTGCCTTAATGACTTTCGAAAGTACTCGCTGGGGTGCCAAAAGTACTCCAATCAAAACCCGGAAATTGTAAAAAAATTTTATCTCTCTAAGGGACTGACTGTATCTAAAAGTGGCCGTAACTCCTTTGCGTCAAGTTTCACAGCTTTGTGCCTTAATAACTTTCGAAAGTACTCGCTGGGGTGCCAAAAGTACTCTAATCAAAACCTGGAAATTGTAAAAAAATTTTATCTCTCTAAGGGACTGACTGTATCTAAAAGTGGCCGTAACTCTTTTGCGTCAAGTTTCACAGCTTTGTGCCTTAATAACTTTTGAAAGTACTCGCTGGGGTGCCAAAAGTACTCCAATCAAAACCCGGAAATTGTAAAAAAATTTCACCTCTCTGGAGGACTGACTGTATCTAAAAGTGACCGTAACTCCTTTGCGTCAAGTTTCACAGCTTTGTGCCTTAATGACTTTCGAAAGTACTCGCTGGGGTGCCAAAAGTACTCCAATCAAAACCCGGAAATTGTAAAAAAATTTTATCTCTCTAAGGGACTGACTGTATCTAAAAGTGGCCGTAACTCCTTTGCGTCAAGTTTCACAGCTTTGTGCCTTAATAACTTTCGAAAGTACTCGCTGGGGTGCCAAAAGTACTCTAATCAAAACCTGGAAATTGTAAAAAAATTTATATATATATATACATAAATACAAGTTTTTAGAAAAAATAGATTGATATATAATACGTACAATTTGCCGGCCTTTTAAAGGTTGAGGTACAAAGCTATAAAATCAAAAACAAAAAAGTTACAGTCACTTTTAATTATGTTAAGTCCTCGAAAGAGATACAATTTTTTCACAATTTCCGGGTTCTGACTGGAGTACTTTTGGCACCCCAGCGAGTACTTTCGAAAGTTATTAAGGCACAAAGCTGAGAAACTTGACGCAAAGGAGTTACGGTCACTTTTAGATACAGTCAGTCCTCCAGAGAGGTAAAAATTTTTTTACAATTTCCGGGTTTTGATTGGAGTACTTTTGGCACCCCAGCGAGTACTTTCGAAAGTTATTAAGGCACAAAGCTGAGAAACTTGACGCAAAGGAGTTACGGCCACTTTTAGATACAGTCAGTCCTCCAGAGAGGTAAAAATTTTTTTACAATTTCCGGGTTTTGATTGGAGTACTTTTGGCACCCCAACGAGTACTTTCAAAAGTTATTAAGGCACAAAGCTGTGAAATTAAAGGCAAAGGAGTTACGGCCACTTTTATGAAAGATAGGCTGTAATCTTAAAAAATTCGTTTTTTCAGTATTTATTAGTTGGTACTATTATTAAAATGTATCAGGAACTCTAGTACTTTTCGAGTACTTTAAGATAGGATCATTAAAAGAATGATTTTTTAATTTTGCGGTGCCATCCCTAAATTTCAATAATTTTTTAAAAACATTTGGCGGTTGGTACTATTGTTAAAATGTATCAGGAACTCTAGTACTTTTTGAGTACTTTAAGATGGGATTATTAAAACAATATTTTTTTCATTTTGCGGTGCCATCTCCAAATTTCAATAATTTTTTAAAAATATTTGGCGGTTGGTACTATTGTTAAAATGTATCAGGAACTGTAGTACTTTTCGAGTACTTTAAGATAGGATCTTTAAAACAATATATTTTTCATGTTGCGGTGCCACGGGAAGTTAGCACCTCATATTTTCAAATTGCAATTTCTCTAAGTATTTCGGCGGTACTCTTGCTAATACCTATCAGGAACTCTAGTACTCTTTGGGGTGCAAATAGTACTCTTGATAAAACTTATAATTTTGAAAGATGCGGTGCTAACTTCACACAGGCGTTTGCTTAAACGTCGAACTGTGTTATTACACAAATTATTCGATTATGATTATCGAATCGTTAAGTTTTATCAGCTTATTAAACTATTGAAAAATTAGACACTTTTAAAAACAGATGTTTGAAAAGTTTGCTTATCGTTATCGGACAGAAATAAAAATTATTTCAATATGACAGTTGGCTAATCCATTCCAACGTATTCCGTCCAATTGTCGATCTGATACTATCGTAATAGCAAAGCCACATATTCGAAAGCTAAACATTGCAAATACGAGATTTCGTAACTGACAGCCAGATCGACATAACGTGGTATATCTAATACACTGCAAAAATTTATGACGGAAAGCTTTTATGCATCCTTTGCATACGGCAGTATTCGCTTTCCATACGGCTTTTCTTCATCTTATAATAATCCCGTTTACGTCTTTTGTCGCTCTTGAAAACACCACCGAAGGCGATTTCAGTCACAATCGCTGCTTTTGTAGTAACCATAAACGTCTTTTTCTTTGTTACTCCACGTATAATAACCAACTTTATCTTTATTGTATCCTTTATTAATTATTCTCTATCTATACATTTTTCTACCAGTTAAAGTATTGAAGTAATAGGAAATATTAATTTTTTTCCCCAAAAATGGTAATATTTAAATATAAAAAATTTACTAATGTAATCTACAATACTTTAATTTATGCATTACAACATGTATATTTTTAAACAAATAAGTAAAGTTAAAGTAATATAAAGGTTTCGAGATAATGTTAAAGAAATTTATGAAATAATAAATATTACTTGTCTAAAAGCTTATATTTATGTATTTCTTAATTATCACTAAAAAACTTAATTTAAATATAAATTCTCAGTTTTCAGAATTTGAAAGATTATTTCCTCTACATTATGTATTTCACTATTTCAGATTCGATGCGACTATGATGTACGATACACAAGTTTCAGTTAACGCCGTGCGCGCAGATGCTGTTACGGAAGTTTATCGTCTAATATATAATTCTTCAATCGATCGATGGTTCACACGATTTCATCTTGCATTTATGTTTAGCCAAGATAAAGTATCGTCGATACGAACGTCAACGAAAGCTAAATGTATCGCGTATGTTTCTGAATAATAGAAGCTGCTACATACGAAATATTTAAATCAAAGAATTAATACAAAAATAGTGTGACTTGTATGACGTGTAAAATATGATTAAATAAAAAGACTAACAGAACAGACGTATACATAAAACATGCAAAATATTTTGAAATCTAAAACTTGATAAAATCACAAAAGTAAAAATATATTAAATACGTAAATTTGTCTAAAAAGATATAATTCATGTGGTAAAAATTATAATTGTACAATTGTAAATAATTATTAATAATAAATAATTACAAGTCTCAGCATTGAAAAAGAATGGAGACGTGAGACTTTCCTTATAAAATAATACCATTGTGTTAATTACAAAATTTTGTCTTAACAAAATATTTTGATTAGACAATCAAACTTTTTAATTAACATAACAATATTGTTTTATTAGTTATATATTAACAAAATTTTGCTCAACATTTCTCTTTGTATACAATGTTTTATAATTTTTATTTAATATGTGAAACAAGTGCAAATTACATTCTGTAATGTGTCATTAATTGAGTGAATTTCAAGTAAAGAGGTGCAATAGTTTAAATATATTACATATTTTATAATATACATTAAATAATAGCGCAAAGTAATATCACATTATGTACGTACACATTAAATATTATGTTTAACACTAATGAAATCAGCAAATTTTATTACTTCTACTGCACGGAGAAAATTTTATATAAAAAATTATTATGTACAATAATACCCACGGATCATAAAAAAAAATTTCAAAAAATTATACAATAAATAGTTTAAATCTTATTGCAATTTGATAAAAAATATAATGAAAATTTTAATATTTATAATTATAATTTTAACTTTAATATTTATATAATTCATATTTATAATTTTTCCTTCCTTGGTCTGCGCTTACTGCTTATTATAGTAATTTTTACTACAAAATTTTCTCATTTTGTTAAATAATACAAATTAAGCATATTACACTTACATACACATCGACGTGGTGACGTTGCGAATAAAACAACAATGAAAGTTACGATGAGCTTACCTGCAAATAAAAGTAAAAAATATATAAATTAGTCAAATATATTTATAAATGTAATAAAAATAATGCATGTAAAATGGCAAATCTAAATATAATAAATTTTGAGATGTTTTCTGCTCTATTTGCTCTATCTAGGTTTTCAAAAATTATTTATTTTCTAGAATGTTTAGATGAGTGCAACTTTGCAAAAAATTATAAATTATATCATCAGTACTAACATCACTAAAAATACAGTTATTCAACTTTAACTTTCACTTTGGTTTATATTAATATGACGTCTGGTTATTAAGTTATAGAAGAAAACATTATTTCAAGTCTGACTCAAGGTATTCGCGCAAGCTGGTTCACATAAATCATTTATGTAAAATATTTGATGTATTATAAGAATTCCTAAAAAAAACTTTCATTTTGATGTGAAATAATTTTCGATTATACAATCTTTGTGTTGTCCCGCAAAATTCAGTGTAGCTCGACAATGTATAAAAATTACATTGTTAATTTAATAAGATTACTAATTTAATAGACAGATTTTCTAATACTGTGTTTCTTGTTATCCTATAATTTTTATTATCTTATAGTTTGTTTTATAGTCCGTTTTATAGTCTGTCTTATTAGATATTTCAATTTAAGCTGCAATTCAATTTTATGTTCAAAACCGCATTTTGAAAAAAACTAAGAAAAAAGAAAATCTATAAATAAAACAATTTTAAATTATATTTCAATAAATCCTGTAAGCACATACGTAAATTGCATAACCAACGATGATTACAAATATATCATGAATCAATATAGATGCATTACCATACATAATTTTATAGTATAAATTACTATGTACGATAGCAGCTACAAACCATAAGAAAATTATATCATAACTAATAAAAATACTATGGTAATTTAATGAAAAATATAGTAAAAATTTTCATAATTCCTTCTTTAGTCCGCACATACTATTTATAATATAATAGTTTTATACATTTTTTTCATGTACAAATGTATTCAACTTGACAAATTATTATTTAAATAATATCTTGATACAACGCATTATGTTTTATATTAAATATCAATGCATAATGAGTGTTACCATGTATCATTCTTCATCGCGCATAGGTGGGAAATATTAATTGATCGTTTGCTAATCGGAACAAAAGGTGCCGCGGTTATCCACTGTTTCGTTCGCTATCGACACCGGCGTAATACGCGCCTAATATGGATATTACCACCGGCAATAACCATATCAACGATCGAACTTACGATCGAGTTTAGTGCGCATTAAATCACGTATTAAATCATGTGCGTCTACTGTACGCACGATATACCATAGCGAGGAAGGGGTGGATGATACGAATGAAGTATCACGTTGTTGGTAACAAACGGAGCACTTAATCCTGCACACGTGAGAGGACATTTTGCAACGAAGCATATCGATGACGAGGATTTCTCGGAGGCAATGGCTGGCTGGTCGTAAAGGTGCCATTTCGCAAACTGCACTTATACGTACCGCAAATTCACGTTAGAGGAAATAAATAATAACGAGTGAGAAGAAAATGCAATAAAGATATTCGATAACAAAAAATAAGAAGTATAAAATAAAATATATACGAGTATTCAATTATATATTTTCAAGTTCTTAAAGTTAAGTTGAAAAACCAAAATAAACTCTTTATTATAACTAAAAGACTGTTCCTTTTTATATAAAAATTTATTTCTAACATTTTTGTTACAAAGTAATATTTTGTATACAAAGTACGTATAGTATAGTATGAAACTGTTCAGAATGGATTCCGATCAGAATTATTTAATTTTTCATAGAAAACACAATAGAAATATGGAAAATAATCAAAGTGTCTTAAGTCAGCTTTGTGATTAATGACAATTTAAAATAATACTTAAGATATGATCCTGAATTAAAATATAAAATAAAGCAAAAAAATTTATTTGTAGAGAAATAAAATTTTCTAAATGATAAGAGATCACCCCGTGTAGAAATTCTACCTAAGTTGTAATCAGGGCCAAGTTAAGTTTCCTTACTTTTATTGAGGCCCAAGTTAGGACGCCTACCTTAGTCCAATATCAATTTGTCCCGCTTTTCAATCTAAGGCCTACATTGATTTTCAAACTTGGGCCAATATAAAGATTTAGTTTCAGCCAAACAAAATGTTTATATTAGGATAAAAAAAAATTTTATGTTGGAGGGATGAGAAACAGTAAATACGAATGAGAACAAATAGTAAGGAATAAATTAAATTATTAAGGGAGGGTTATACAAGTAAACGAAGTACAAGGAAGTAATGGAATTTAACGAATAAAGGTTAGTGATACAAGGTGTATTTAATTTAGTTAATAATTTAATGAATGAATTAAGTTAATTGATGGTATTTTTATTTTATTTAGTTATTAATGGAATTAATGAAGTTATTTTAATTTAGGTTATGTATTTATTATTTAGTTTTAATTTATAATTTGTAATTTTAATTTTAATTTATTTTTAATTATTTTAATTTTAGTATTATTTATTTTATTTTATGATTTTATTTTATTTTAATTTTAATTTTAATTTTAATTTTAATTAATTTTAATTTATTTTAATTTATTTATTTTATTTTATTTATTTAATTAATTTAATTTAATTAATTAATTTAATTTAATTAATTAATTTAATTTAAATAATTTAATTAATTTAAATTTAATTAATTAAATTTAATTTAATTTAATTTTAATTTTTAATTTAATTAATTTAATTTAATTTTAATTTATTTTAATTTAATTTAATTTTATTTAATTTTATTATTAATTTTAATTTTATATTTGAAATTTAATTCTGTTATTAATTTTAATTTTCAAGTTTAATTTTAATTTATTCTACATTTTTGTAAATTTTAATTTTTAATTAATTTTATTTGAATTTTAATTTTAATTTAATTTTAATTTAATTAATTTTAATTTTAATTTTAATTTAATTTAATTTTATTTAATTAATTTAATTTTAATAATTTAATTTTATTAATTTTAATTTAATTTTAATTTTATTTAATTTTAATTTAATTTTATTTATTTAATTAATTATATTTAATTTAATTTAATTTAATTTTTTAATTTAATTTTAATTTTATTTATTTTATTTCTGTTATTTATTTTAGTTATATATTGTTATATTTATTTATTATTGTATTTATTTTTATTTAGTTTATGTCTTATTTATTTAATTTATTTATTTATTTTTTTTATTTATTACTTTATTATATTTATTATATTATATTTATTTTATTTTATTATTTATTTAAATTTAATTTAATTTTAAAAATAATTTTATATTTATTTATAAAATTATTTTTCAAATAATTAAAAACTTGCCGCTGCTAGTTTTGAACCCGGGACCTTAGGATTACAAAACTTGTACTCTATCTACTGAGCCAATTGACTTATCGGTATTAGGTACTTGTTATTGTCTATATATACTTATTAGTACATTAAAATTAAAATTATACTTTCGAGAAAAAATTGTAAGAGGCACTTTTATTGCAGATTCTTATTCGGAAAAATCATACAAACATATTAAAAAAAAATTCAACTTGAAAAAAGTTGTGTAAACAATGTTAATTAAAAATTAAAAAATTAAAAAATAATTAAACAATAAATAGCTTTGTGTCAAAAGTTATAAATGTTTTGGGCTAAAATTTTCAAGACTTTTAGAGAATAGTAACCGCTACTATTTAAGCCCTATTACAAGAATTTGCCATCACTTGTCCATTAGTTATTAATTATTTATTAACAATTTAAAAAAAGATAAATTTTAGCAGTTTTTAATTTTTTTCTCCTTAAAAAATAAACCAATTGGAACGTTCAACGGCTCATTTAATAGGTTTTTTTTAATACCTATAAGCTCATATTTTTTGTTTTTTGCTAACAGTAATAAATTTTTTTTATTGCCAAAAAACGAAAATTTTCACCTTCTTTCATTGTTTACACAACGATTCCCAATTTTTTCCAAGTTGAATTTTTGTTTAATATGTTTGTATGATTAAGAATCTGCAATAAAAGTGCCTCTTACAATTTTTTCTCGAAACAGTGGTTTCTGAGTCTAATTTCCCTGTACTATATATGTTATAAACTGACGCAATTATATTATTTATAAAAGCAGTTAAATTTTGCAAAATATATTAAAAATAAATAGCATTAATTTATTTACCTATTAATTTCATTGTTAAATTTATCTTTTTTCATAACCTTAATAATTTGATGGGAATTGCAATCTATTTAGCACTAATACTTTGAAGCGTTCAAATGGTTAATTATATTTAAGTTGGGCTTATATATGTAAAATAAATTAGGCCAAAATTACAGGATATATTATTGCCCAATTTATTATATTTAATAAATAAATAAAAACAACAATTTTAAAATATATCAATTATTTATTATATTTTATGCATTATATATTATACATATAATCGTATCGTTTAATCAATCGAAATAGATATCAGTATTTGTAATACAGAAATGGTATTTTTTTAAAATCTTACAAAAACATATTACGAGTCTGATATCGGTTATTTGCAAATAATATTCTATTTAAAACTTTTGTTTTTCTTTATGATCTATTTAAAAGCCAAACATAGAAGACAACAAACTCAATAAAATAGATTTTATAAATAATGTATTAGCTAATTACTTCAGTCTATCAGACATGGAAAACGGTATGTTACTTTGAAATATTTAAGTCTAATACAATTAATATATTAAAATAATTAAAATATAAGAATTGAGAAAAAAAGCTATAACTAGGCAAACCTAAATATAACTGTTTTGGAACAAACATCTAATTCAAACTAGGTCCTATACGGGCTGTAACCGAACAAACCTAACTGTGAGTCTTGGGGAAAAAAGTTGTAAATTTAAACCAGGCCCAATTCAGGCAAGCCCAGGTTCAAATATCCTAAATAGGCCCTGAATAGGCCCTGAATAGGTTTCAGTCTGAAAAGCCTTTACTTTGGATGCCTAAGTAACACCCGTATGGGGCCAATATTAAATAGGGTATGCCTAGATAAATTTCCACACGGGACGGTAAAGTCAAGACATGCGAATGTCCGCTTTGTCATCCTATAACTTCACCATAATATCATTTTTTGCTATAGGGAATATGTTATAAAATAAAATTAAAATATGTAAATGCACATTAATCATTGTTTTTTTATAAAAAATAACAATTTTAATTATATAATATAAAATAATTATAAGTTCGCATATTAGAACGATAAACACATATAAAATTGGTTATTTATATTGTGGAAATTAAATGTTAAATTTAAAGAAAGTTCCTTATAGTGTTAAAAGAAAAACAAAAAAAAAAACAAATAAAGGTAGAGATAAAGATGTGAATAAAGATAGATAAACAGATAGAGAAAAAGAGGAAACAGAAGAGAGAAACAAAGGAGAAAAGAGAAGAAAAAGGAAAATAAAAAAAGACAAAAGAGAGAATCGCATGACAAGTCGCTGAAGCTTAAGAAAATGCCACGGTTTCTTGTTCAACAGACATACTGTTCTCAGTCTAATTAAAAGATAACACCATATACACCAATTGCGTTCTCTCTTCTTTTGTCTATTAATTATTTTACAAAGTATACTGCTTAGAAAATTAATAACATAGTTTTCTAAAAAAAATAACTACTTTGGAATAAATTAAAAATAAAGATATTTGGAGATTCAAGATCTTATTTTCTCTTTAAATCTGAATTTAGAAATTTTAACAATGTACAGTGCTATACTTATAACTATCATATCAGTAATTATTACTACTGACAACGCATATATATGTATATCATTGATATAGTTACAAGTTATAGCACTGAAATCAGATTATTCACTTTTAGTGACTAATACAATAATTCCAATTTAAATTTATTATTTAAAAAAAGGTTTCTAAAATTATTATAATACTTTTTTTTCATTATTTTTCCAATAATTAAAAATAATTCATAATCTCATAATTTTTATACAGCTGCATGTACATATATCTTTCTACTGTATACTTTTTATAAAAATATTAAATATACATATATATAATATATTTAAATATTTATGTAGGTATGTATATATATATATATATATATATATATATATATATATATATATATTCTCCAAATTACTTTATCTTTTTTTATAAAACAATTGTAGATTTTTGACAACTATTTCACCTACAGTTTGTTTAGTTTAAAAAATTAAAAGATGATTTTCATTATTAAAGTTGATATTAAAATCGATAAGAGACAAAGCTAATCCTAAATAATAATCAATCAGGAATCGCTGATAATAAGATGAGAGCTTGTGAAACAAAAAAGGACACTGGTGCATCACGTGGAATTGAACGTATCGCAAATATCGAGAACTAATCTTCCGATTTCGAGTACCTAAATCCGTTCGCTAAATTAGCCGGCCTGATACTCGTTACGGGTTACGGCTTCGTTAGCGCGACCTTTTACCTCACGCTCTAAACTTCGATCGAGTTATTAACGGGGAGGTAGGGATGTACCGAGCGGGAAACCTGTAATCACTTTCGTGGCAGACTTTAAGCTTTCAGACACGATCGCCTGTTATCCCGTCAATTTAACCCGTCTCGCAACGTGATTTGGGACGTTTCGCGGAGAAATCCTCTGCCCTTCTTTTCTCTGCTTCTGGATAATATCTGACTGAGAGAAGAGGAGAGAAATCGCGTGAAACGTATATCACGTCCATTACGAGCGAATAATTTTCGTTTCGAGTTTAATTTTAAAGATTTTAAATGTCTCGTGAGACATAAAATCTTCAAAAAAAAGTAACGTTGTAAGTAACGTCATTCGTTGTTGAGTTCTATATATCTTCTATATAATATATGGAAAGAATAATTTTGCGGAGACATTTAAAATTTAGTTAGATACAGATCTAAAAATAATTTTTTTGGACCGTTAAAATAATGATATAAGATACTCAAATTGATTACTAGAATGTTAAAAATTTTTGGTAGCATTGTTCATCATGATTGAGAGACTTATAATAATTATTTTAATGGTCTTTTTAGACCATTAAATATAAAATTAAATATAAAAATAATTATACAAAAAAAATTATTTTGTTGAAGATTTAAGATTTAACTGGATATCGAAATAAAATTAATTTTTTTAAATTACTTTTTTAAAATTAATTTTATTTCCATATCCAGCTAAATCTTAAATCTTCAGCAAAATCATTCTTTTTTGTAATTAATGAATTTTATATTGCTAAGAAATGTGAAAATTAAAGAATAGTGAATATACATATATGAATTTTAAGAATATTAAAATCATCATTAAAAAATGACATTTTTTAATGATGATTTTATGACATTTTGCAGCATAAGTAAGCTATGTCGACGTTTTAATTAGTACATATGCGCGCTTGTGTACATATGCACAAAAATAAATATAAATATAAATTTATGTCTTTTTATAGATACTTTTCAATTGATTTCTTCATATATATTAGTCTAAAGTGGTGTCCTATTTGTTCAACATAATATAAGTATTGATCAATTGAATAAACTATCGAAATCTGTCGCGGCAGCATCCATCAGGCAGACGTGTTCTCGCGATAATACAGCAACCATGGACGAGGTAGCTGGCGCGAAGAATTACGGCCAGTAATCCAGATTAATCCGGGGCAATTCTTTTTATCGGCAACAACATTTCTTCTCGCCAACTGCACCGCTGCACGGCGGCGTAGCTACGCTCGCCGGTGCATTCGTTGCAGCTTAGGTGAGATATATGGAGCTACATGTGGATGGTTCACGTACCGTCGTATACTATAGTAAGCGAATCGGCGCGCGAGCCGGACCGAGATAATATAATATGCAGCCCGACACACGGCTTGCCCACTGAGATGCGGTGAGTGTGAGTGCGATCAGCAATAGATCTGTCGAGACTGTACGAATTTCGGTCTGGAATACGAATCAAGATGGCCACTGCTGTGCTAACCGCATGAACCAATTTTGCGGTACGCGATGGAATTTACGGCAATATTTATGTTGAAAAAAAAAATTGAAAGTTTGATAACAAATTATATTAGAGAGAGGTATAAAGAATCGCTATTTCTCTCTCTCTCTTTCTATTTTATAATTTTATCTTAAGACAAATACATGTTTTATACATACGTTTATTATAAATGTATAATAATGAACGGAATTTAGTCATTATCACAATGTATTAAATCAAAGGTAATTGAAATAGCTCATTAAATACATTCTTCGAATAGAATGTATCGATTATCAAGACACGCATTATGAAAAAGAGAAATTAAGGTTGAAGAAAGCAGAGTTTGTTCATTTCTTCCTCCTTGGTTAAAGTTAAACAAGGTTTGACTTTAACCTTGATTGTATGACATTATCGAACACGGAACTGCTATTCTGGAACCACGCAAAAAACGTGAAAGTGTAACGAAGAATGCGGATGCCCGCTGTGAAACATCCAATATTCTCATCATAGAAATTCGATGTCGTAAAAGTGGATGATAGTCATGAAACCTCAAAGAAAGTAGATATACATATATTTAACCAACCATTAGAAAGATCTGTATTGAAGAGAACTATGTAAGTAAACTTTCTCTCTAAAAATTATAGTTTTTTAAACATTTTTGAGAAACAAACTCATAATGCATCAATAAAAATACATATAATAGTTATAACACACATTATATTCAAAAGTTAATAATAAATAATAAAAAAAATCAAAAATTAATAAATAATTAAAACCAATGATAAGCTAAAGCTAAAAGACAGCTAAAAGATATTTACTTTTATTTAGTAATTTTATCTGGTAATAGTAATTATAATAACTTCAAAAAAAATTGCTATTAATTGTTTCCCAGGGGTCTTTACCACGGAAAGAAAGAAAGTTTCTTCTCTTCTCACTTTCTCGAACCAGAAAGTTCAGGTTATAAAACGACACACAACCGAAGAGAGACGTTTCGTGTGCCAATTCCCAAGACGTCACATTTTTAATTAAACAATGTCGTCGAGCAACAGTCAAGCGCGATAACGAGCCCGCTCGATCCACCTTCTCCACTTTCGTCTTCCTCGATTCATCAGGAATTCCGATCCCACCGGAAGCTCAAAGTTTCCTCGCAGATAGCATCGCGAGAGTTACGGCCCAACCTGCGAGTGGAAGGGTCGTCGTCATCGCCGACACGTCCGGACCATCTAACCAAGGGAAAGACCCCGCGCTGGTGAAGATAACGGAGTGAAGGTGAGGTGGTCGTGTTTACCGACTGTAAACCGACTGACTTCCGGCACTTCCGGATAAGCGACCGTGTAAACACGACGATGTAAGCGGTATTACGTTGGTGAGGGGTATCACCGATGTAATGCGCGCTTGCAGGTAGACATCGACGAGTTTGCGTTTTGTCTAACGTGCGAAAACGACGAGAGACGAGAATGGAACCAACGTAAATTAGGAGAAGACGCGAGGCCACGCGAAATAATACGAGAACTTCGGCACGTCTACTTTACGAGAGATTATTCAATGAAGACATTTTGCTACGCTGGAAATGAGTGGAAACTGATATCACGATTTTGTGATATCAGTTTCCGATGAAACCGTGAAATATTCATGTTTAAAAATAGATACTTGTCGAATGACAAGTGAAAGTAATGTTGAACTAAATAGCCAATACGGCGATCTAATTCTACAGTTTTCTACTATAATTTTATACTAAATAAGGTATGGAAATTTACCTAATATGCATTTTATGAGATACTCAAAATCTTCTATTGTTTTAACTTTAAAGATGTTTTCTTTCTAAAATTATGCATAAGGCATATTAATATTATAATTTTATATATCGGTATTTATATATTATACGGCCAATGTATTATACGACCAATCGTAAGTATTTTTGTTTTGTTATTTCGATAATAAAACTAAAATAAAAATTTTTCATGTATGTATATATAACTTTTTACATATATATTTTAAATTATACCATACACATCTATACATACGTACGTACATACATACGTACATACATACATTACATACACACATGTCCAAAATTTTTTCAAAAACATAACGTTAAATTATTTTATTAATGGATTGACTTTTAATAATAAAAAATCTGTATTCAGAATTATGTTGACTATTTGTGATAAAAAAAGTTTAAATTTGTCGGACAATGTATAGTGTATTTCATATTTATTATACTTAAATATTTATTATACATGAAAAAGATTTCATACAAAGAAAATAAAATATGTACGTTTTATAACCGTCGCTGCATTCTATTTCTAAGTAAAAAAAGCAGTCCATAATTTTTTCTATACCTGTTTCGTTAAATTCAATGTTATAATGTTCCATGTTTAATTCGCTGACATAAAATTGTCTGTCTTTATGGAAATCTCATTGCCAGTTAAATAAAATTTATCTCTACATAACTGGATATCGACGAAACTAATTGAGAGATTCGATTAGTATAACTTAAAAGTAGTATAACTTAAAAATCTTTGAAATAGATAATTGCAATTTTTTATTGCAGTTACACAGAATTAATTTGAGTTAAAAATTAAATTCAAATGATTTGGTTATTATTTCATCATAGGCCTCAAAATAAATTTTTTCTCAGAGTATGCAATTAAAACCTATTTTTTTAAATTATTTTAAACAAAATTTTGAATTTTAATTCGTATTGAATACCAGCAAGTTGTTCTTATCGCTTTATAACGAATATGTAAGCGCGTAAAAACTAACTCAAATGTAAAATCTAAATTGAATAACGTGAGTGTCACATCCAAAATGGTATCACACGTAACTCGAGTAAAATTCTCCAGAACTTTCAAGCTACATTTGAACTGCATTTGCAAACAGCCACCGAATCAACTTGTCGTTTACGTTTTCACTTCGCCAGACGGTTCGCACAAGACTGTCGAAAATCGTCGACGGTAAATATTTGAAGTGCTTGCTGCGCCGGGCTTAAATTTCGAGAGCGGCTTAAAGAGAAGGGTAGGACTGCCTCTTTGCAGGGCTCGTTAATTATTTCGTGTGAGTTCTGAAGTCACCTAGAGAAGCCTACTCGGTAGCAGGCTCAGTGGATGGATCTCAATTGGGTTACAGAGTGAGGCAGTAGAAAGGTTGCACACATATTAAAATCCCAAAATGCGATTTAAAAGTATACAAACTACGAAAATACAAATAAATGTACGAAATAAACGAATACTGTAGAAAGTACTAAAAATATGAAATACGCTATATTCAAAATAAATAATTTTTAAAGTTTGTATCTATTCAAAAATATACAGAATGTTTTTCCATTATTATACATTTTGTATAGTGTGAGTGAAACGGATTTTATTGCAGGAGCATGAAGAATAGGATCGATTCTGCTCAGTGAAACTCCAAAAAATGCATAGAATAAAGTAAAACGGCATTATATATAAACGAATCGCGATGCATTTAAAAGTTGAATTTTGCGGCGCACTTTTTTGACACATCAGCGATCAAAGAAGCTTATCAATGATTTTTCTGCTTCCTCATGTCTTTCTGCACACATGTCATTAGCATGTCATGAGCACACGCTCATGTTATTTGTGCAAATTGATCGAAAATATGCTGATTTCAGTGAATATTTTGCTAGCATGATATGCGTTTGTAAATTATTTCAAAATTACATGGATAAAGAATGTAACAAAAAAAAATAAACGAAATACGTTTGGTATTCTAAATTTTTATGAAAAAATGATCTAATAATAACAAATTCAACAAAAGAAATGCAATTTTAAATTAATCAAGCGTCAGTATTTTAAAACATTAAACAAATTAACAAATTAAAATTACATTTATCAAACTAAAGTGTATAATAAATATAAAAAAAATTACTTTTTACATCAATAGTCTCTTTTTAAAGTTGTTACACCATGACTTAACTTCATCTTTACTGTATCAATATATAGAAAAGAGAAATATTAAACAGAAAGAATAAAGTAAAATTAAATAACAAAATGTAAAACGAGTTAAATAGAGAGTTATTGGTTTAAGTTAAATAGTAATAAAGAAAGTAAAAAAGAATAGTAAAAAAGAATAGTAAAAAAGAAAAAATATTACTTTTCATAACAGTATACATATGTCTATACGTTAACACGTTCGATGCTACTACATTTGCTTTATATAAAACTTAAAGTTATTTTGATTTGAAATGTTTTCTATCGCACATTAACGTTACCGAGAGAATAATTCTTCATTTTAGCCGTCATTCGATACGATGTTACTTCGTCACACCGGGGATTAATAAATCTTTCCACAAGTTTCGCATATATCATCGACACATATATTAGATGTACTTAGACAAGACACGAAAGGATCGATGAGTTGCAGAAAATTGCGTTATAGGCTATCCAGGTCGGAAGGCTGATATCCCACGGGAGCAAACTCAGCGGGTCTGGGCTATTTTTCCTTCCTTAGCCTGAACTGGCGTTATACTGACGTCGACTACTTGCCCCTACCGTCGCATCGATCTATATCCACTCTGTCCTTTAATACCCGCTGCCCTTGCATCCTTTCTCCTAATTCCCTCTTGTCCTCTCATTGTTCCTCACCTTCGACACCATGAGCGTGAAAAATTGCAGTGAAAGCTCCGCGAGATGAAGAATATTCCAAGTTTTTCATAACGTGCCCGTATGGATTTCTTGCCAAACATATATAGTGAACAGATAGTCCGAGCCGATTCATCTTAATTAAAATAAATAAATTGTCTACGATTAAATTTCATTTTCAATTTTGGTGAGGTAACTGTCTTAGAGAAAAAAATAAAAAAATAAGGCAATATATCACAAAAATTGAATTCAATGATTAATATCACTCTATAATATAAAAATAGTGAAAATAAAATGCTGTTTGAACATTAAAAACGGCTATTTATTTTTATGTCTTTAAATTGTATCAGAATATTAATTTTTAATATATTATGTGTTTATTAATGTTTCCTAAATTATCGTCTTTTACAGATATCTATTAAATTTATAAATTAAGATAATTAAAAATAAAAGAAATTTATATATCAACTTATATTTTATTAATATAATTAAATTAATTTAAAAAAAGATCAATTATTTAAATAACTTTTAATAAAAACTCATTAAAATATGTATAATAATAAAAAGAATATAATAAAATAATAACAAAAAAGAATAAGAAATAAAACCGACTTTAGTTTATTCTTGCAATTTATATATTTTTCTTTGCGTCAATTATTTAATTTTACTATTATTACTTATCAGTCTTACACTAATTAAACACTATCTATTGTAATCTATTGTAATCAAATTTGGTATGATTTAGACAAATTTGATACATTTTAGAAAAGTATCAATTTATTTTACATCATTATAATTGTATATGTAGCAAAAATATTCTATAATGACTCTTCTCTTGTAAAAGTGTAAAAGTTTAACCTAAATTGTATTATTACATTATACATATTAATTATATCAATTAATAAAAAATTAAGATACATCAATTAAATATATTAGATTTTTAACAATGTTATTAACATATACACATAGTTAAATCTTAAAAATAACTATAAACATACATTTGTATCATTTTATGTATTTCTCATTTTTCGTATTTTGATACTTTCTGTTTTATTTAAAAAGTGTTGCTTATATTAAGTAAAATTATAAAAATATTTAATAAGGTACCATAACTCTCCTGAAACAAATTCTCCACAATACAATTAAAAATATTTGTTTAGTAAAATATCATTAAAATAATATTTTAATTTACTTTATAAATCGCATTTATGTACATTTTTATGTTTTCTTTTTTATTTAAATTAGATATAATTATATTAATTATTATATCATAAAAAATAATAATTTTATTTTTTATTGATTAATGTATTACAAATATATAAGCGCTCTAGTTTCCATAAAAATACTAATCAACTAGCTTGGGTTTACATAGGTTTTCATTTCTTTAGAAGTAGGCTTTTTTGAGTTTTATATTATATTCGTGCTCGAATGAATACATTACTTCAACGCTTTATTCAATATAAGATTTCTTCAGTTAATTGGCGCGTCTCCAAGTTTAATAAATTATATTAAAAATTGGTACACAGTGTTTTTAAATAGAAAAACATTTTCAAACCAATTCTTAACATTCTGCGAGTATTTCTTATAGAAAAAGAACTGATACTTTCCGTTCCTAAATTATTCCACTTAATATATACTTTGAACGAGGAGAAGATTAATGTTTTTAATGCGGCCAAATCACCTAATCTATTCGATGATTATCGTACTATTGCAGCCAGCTCATCGCAAATCGATTATCGAATTCATGCAACCACGATTTAACTGAAGAAGTAAGTGAAGGAAAACGGATTTCCATCCCCTTCTCCTTTCAGAAACGACTTGATCAAATGAAGAATTATCCTCTTGCGTTGATGGTAAAATCAGATCACAAATATTTTCTACTTTTTTTTTATTTTTTTTATTTCTAAAAAATCATTTGGTGCATAATAATTTTTTAATAAACCATACTAAATTGTTATTCTATTGTTTTATTTCTGTGGGAAAGAATAAAATTTTGTATAATTATAAATAAAATATTAATACACTTATCAATAATTAAAAAATATAATTAAAATTAACTTTTGTGAAATCAATATCTCGAAACCTGTAATTAACATTAGATTCTGTTTCTCTTCAAATTTAATAATTAAAATTATTGTTAATAAATTATTAAGATTAAGTGAGGCATATTTTATTGATTACAAAAATGGTTAGAATAAATTGAAACTTTGTTCGTTCAATAGAGCTTTAATTATAGATCACCATAATTTCTAAAAGGACTAAAATAATATATCTGATATACTATCAAAATCATACAATAGATATACTAAATTGATACATTATTAATGGCTTTTTTATGCGATTAATCTTTATCCAATTATATAATCAAATAATCATACATAAATTCTAAAAAATTTTAAATATTTTTTTGTTTCGGAATAAGTTAATCAGTATAGGTAAAAAATATAAAATATATAATATAATTAATGTATAACATATAAAACAAATTTTAATGACAGATTCGTAAGGAAGTTTATTTTAGATAACGTTGCATTCGGAAAGGAAATAGATTATTTTTAGAGTGCGGAGACGAGTAGCTGTATCTCATGTAATCATCCCTGTGACTGAAAAAGCTTTCCGAGTGGTGGAGAGGTGGCTGCAGGGTGATGAGGTCACGTTGTACCTCGAGTTTGGTTCACGTGCTGCATACCAAGAATCTCGAGCATTTATATCTTTTCGTTGCAGAAATGTTATCTTTCGCACCTCTCTGTTTCTTTATGTGTCTACTGTACATTTTGAGACACGTTTTCCCATACTGTGGCATCCTATTAATATGTATTATATATCGCTGAGATATTATAAGATTTTGGATCAAAGATTAACATTACGTGTTTTATGACTAATAATTTTGGAAGATGAAAAAAATTCTCATAGAATAAATCAAGACAGATCACAAATAAGTTCCATGATATTCATTGTAGAATGAACTGGTTAATTAAAATAGATTTTAGATAACGCAGATAAACATTGTCCAATAATATCTTTAAATTAAATTTTCATGTGTTTTGTCTTGATTGTTTCATAGATATACACAAAATGAAATTTATTGTCACGAGAGAAAATCCTCTTCTGATTACTATCATGCTGTGCTTACACGCGATCTGAATATTTTAAGAACTAATGGAAACGAATTATTCTTTTTTTAGGGCCGTAATTCAAGAGCGTTAATAGTATCAATGCCTCTCTGTAACAAACAATATCGCCGCTAAAATATAATAAATAAATTATATTTTAGAACAAGACAGCATTGACACTTAGCATACCCATATATTGCTTTATTGAAGCAAGCTAGCTCAATTCTCGTAGATTCTCGTAGGACAAGCATGACTAGGGCATAGAAGATGTAAGAGGAGGATGTAAATTGGTGTCGAAAGACATGAGGCAGTAGAAATATGCTCAGTAGTCTCGGGATACAGTGATCGACTTGTTGAATAGCGGAAACTACAGTTAGGTTTATAAGGAGGGAACAATGCGTCTTAATTGAAACCCGTAGTCCTTTACGCGCATCCCACTTTGGCTGCTTCCTTCCAAGGCATCCTCTCCTTGCCATCTCTTTTTTAAAGCGTTTAAAATTTATGCGATTCCGCCGGTGTGATATACATGCGGCTACGCGAAGGGTCAAGTGATTTGTGAGACGCCCTCGGAGCACTGTACCGCACCGCGAAGGCATTAAGACTTATTTCCGTTGTCCCGGGCCGGGAAAAGTGTTTTAAAATTGCACGAGTCACTTAAGCGTGTTGGAGGATTTACATCGACTCTCCCACAGAAATTTCGCACAGGCTACGCTATATTTTTCCATTATTTTGCATGAACGATGCAGTTAAGAGTTTCGGATACTAACTCTATGTGTATAAAACAGAATATGCGTTTATACGTGAAAATTATTAACATCAAAGTAAATTATCCAAGATAGATTAAAACATAACAAAGTATACAGCAGTATTATTACTAAAAAAATAGAGTTCGATCATAAAATAGGTATTAAAAAAAAGAAAACATCTGTATACCTAATTATCAAGACAACTTTGATACTATTATGTTTGAAATTATTAGTAAAAACCTTAAACTCAAATTACTAGAAATTTGCTGATATATTGTGCAATTTGCAGTAGTAGACTAAACACTGCATATATGTATATAATTTGAAGATTATTTTGTAAACTGCACTTATTTTGTCAATATGCACTATGTAAAATTTATTTTTTGCATAATGCGGTTTAGTAAATATAAATCAGAAATGTAATATAGCAAGTAATATCTTAATAAAAGCTGTAAATAATAAATTTTATTTAAACAAAAATTTGCATTTTAAGATTGTCAAAAACTATCTTTCTTGTTTGGGTTTTACATAATTTGCTTCTTTCTTTTTCGTTAAAAATTAATGAAATTTTACTCCAACAAAAAAATGCAGATTTAGATAATATTTTTCAAATATTTAATTTATGTTATCCTAATGCTTGTATGAATTTTGTAAATTAAAATTATATAAAAATAAATAAAATATCACTAATAATTAATTCCTAATTTCATTAGAACATACTATTTCGTTTGTTGAATATACTATCTGGTTCTTTTTTTATAATTCATTGTAATTTTACTAAGCAAAAGCAGATGTTATGCTAATCGTGCTTTCGATCGTCGTGCAGTACAAGGTACTCTAATCGAAACGTAGTACAGCCAGTTTATTACGTTCCCGTTAACTTAATTAATTGACTTACGCCGCGGCGTCAAGTGTACGTTAATTAATGAACGCGCGTAATTAATCAAAGTCGCTGTTGCGGCTTGTGCGACAAATGAGTTACGGTATTGGACGTCTAAAAATACAAGCCCATGTACCACAAATGGTAAACGAATGTTGCATAAAGCGACAGAAATATTACATCCTGAGAAAATAAAATCGCTATAATTAAAAATGTTATTGTGTTTGTCGTTCTAAAGTGGATTTTATACGGGTTATTTTTTTAAATATTTCAAAAGTCGACAAATTTTTAATCTAAAATTCAAAGCGCACAGCTTCATATTTCATATTTATTAATTAATAATAAAGAATACTTTTGTATAATGTGTAATATTGTATTTGATTTAAACATTTTTGCTTTTTTTATTATTATTACTTAAAATAATTTTTTTACTATAATGCTTTTTTTATAAGTTACACACACACACATACACACACACACACACATAACTTAATTTAAATATTTTAGTACCTAAATTTTTAGATAATAAAACAATATATTTTAGATACTAACTTTTCATAAAAAATTTTAAAAATTAATCAGTAAAGTTTTGATATGTTTTATGGATAGAATAGTCTTGTATTTTTTTTTTGTACAATATTTCAGTAGATACATTGCAAAATCAGTATACACATTATTCAACATATACACAATATAAAAAAAAAGAATTATCTCAAAAACATCATATCTGTAATCGATTATAATTTGTATTTGGAGAATTATATGTTTGTAAAGTAAAAGTTTTACATCATAAGAAGTTTAAACTTTGTCAGCCATTAACATTGCTTTAAAGCCATATTGCACGTTAAATTTCAATTAATTCAAATATTAATTAATTTATGTATATATATTCGGTAATTGAGTTTAATTTATTATACAAAAGCAAACATGCGAGATTGAGTTAGAAACTAACCAAGTAGAAAAACAACGTCAAACCATCTGGTCACAACAGGAAAATTTCTTGTCAATTAAACAATTTACAATCACAAGATCATTACTCTATAGTCTATAAAAATAATTACGTTTGTCAAATAAGACTTAAGAATAAGGGTATATAATACAAAGTACACCTTCCAAAATATGAGAAAATAAATAAATATAAATTTTAAATCTAATAAATCTAAATGTAATAGTTAAAAAAATAACAGATCTTTTATAAATATTTTGTTTTATTCGCGTAAAATTAAATAAAAAAAATTTTTTTTAAATTATAGTAAAGCTATATTGTTATAGAATATTTATAAAGCTAATATTTATGAAGAATTTATAATTTAATGCACATATTTAGCACTTTAAGATATGTCGACATAATAAGCAAAAAAACTTTTATTGAGGAAACAATTTCTTGTGCTTCTTCAATTCAGGAACATTACATACTAAATTATAATGTATTATTTGTCATTGACCAACTAATTTATGTTTTATACGCTTTTCATCAAGAGCTCTTGTGTATGTCGGAGAAACATGGTATGAATAAAATGCGCTTCAGTTCACTCTCCTTTTGCGGTTTCTGGAAGCTACCCCTTTAGCCAAGTTTCCCCGCGAGAAAAAACATTTACTACTGGCAACCGTATTACCTCAGTGTCCTTCTCCGTTTTTCCTTATCCATCTCTCTACGCTCCCCTCGATGCTTCCGTGTTGTCCTTCGGAACGAAGAACGAGATGACATTGATTAAATCTTATACAAGGAAATAGGATACTTTTATCTTGTTTTTATTCATTCAATAAGCCCTAAGTTTTAATAAAATATTACTATTATTAGTATACATTGGTGTTTATAAATTCGAGAAGAGATTTAATTTTCTTCTGTAATTAAATTTTAGAATTTATTCCCCTTTTTTGTACCTTTAACATCAAAAGATATAACTCCAAATTAAATCGCTATTAAAAGTCTTTACAAAAATAATAATTATTAAATTCTTCTTGTACGTGCGCGCGCGCGCGCGTGTGGGTGTCATTATTTTAGGATAAAAGCATCACTATGTCTTCTCTAAATAAACATAATAATTATCTATTAATATTTTCTCAATGTCTTTAAACACTCGATTTATATGTAAACAATTCTAATTTTTATAAATCTAAAAACATACGTTTTTTATATTTTTGCTATCTAATAGTTACGGTTTAACTATCTTGTGTCCCCCATAAATCTTTCTTTCGTAAAGCAAAAGATCCGACGATTGACTGGCAACATCAGTCGCCGTCGTATATCAATTAT